>NW_027506065.1:0-57500 GCF_021521415.1 Bidens hawaiensis
TGCTTGGATTCGCTAGTTTTGAAGAAAATTATAGCCAAAAACTATATCAACTAAAACATATCAAATGGGCTACTTTGGTTGGGCCAGCTCGACTGACCTAGTTAGCTATTAGAGCATTTATATTGGGAATCCCATAAGCCCATACTTATCCAGAGACTTGGGCATAAGACTATGCGTAGTGGATTGAGTCTCTATAAGAGCGTTTAGCGTCATGTGACGCCACGCCATTATTAGTTTTATATTTCAAATGGGTTGGGCTGGATAAACATGTAAGTTGAAAGTCACTCTAAAGGCATTTAATTTAAACATATAAAAATGTTTTTTTCTAACAAACAACAAAGCCTGGCTACTGGGGTACATCCTTTATCAAAAGACCATACACGCCCGCTATTGCATATAGCGCTGGTGACGCGGCCCGCCATTAGTTTAAGGGGAAACCCAACACCCAAAAGTCCACTATAGTAAAACCCTTACTATCGCACAACATTTTGTCACAAATGAGATTCGAACCGCTAGAGCACTGCTCCTTTGGTCGCATTAAAACTCCTGAATTGCTTTTTTAAAATGAGCGTTATAGTTTTTTTTAAATCATATTTACCTCAATCTTCGATTTTTCAAGAAGCAGATAAAAATGTGTTCGGGGTCAATGCGTAGCTAGAATATTATATAATCGTTTTTGTTTATTTTGTTTTTACTTTCATGTTTGGAATCAATATAATTTTTATAATCATGCTTAATAATGATTATGTATGCCTCGTAATATTATATTTAAGGTCTAAGTTTAATATTGTTTTTATTTCAAACAAAATTTATCTACAGTAACAAAAAAAAAACTAAAATTTAAAAACTACCTTTGTGCACTTTGAGTAGAAAAAAAAAGTTTACAAATAAATTATTATTTCAATAATAGTAATAACTGGCCTTTAACTCAGCGCGTTGCATCGATAGGTCGGTAAAACTCGGACAATGGTAAAACTCAAGCATTGTCGGTTCTAACCGTTGAGCCGGTAAGTAAATACGAATTTGGTCGGTTTCGATGATGTGCATTATTTTACCAGAATTAAAAACCAAATATAAAAAATTATAAAAAATGAGGTGAACCAATGAGGTGGCGCCGGTTGGTAAACTCAAGCATTGGTAAAACCCGACCGTTATCGATCCCAGGAGTTGAGGCGGCGAGTCTACGGGATTAAATCAAAAACATTGACATTACGTCGACTCGATGCGAATTCTATCGGTATCAGTTAGGTTCATTACATGTTCGAGAACTAAACCTAAAATGAATTCGTCATTTTTAAAAGAAATAAACAAATAAAACGTAATTAAAAAAACCTAATACAACAATCAATACATAAATGAAAAACAAAAAAAAAAAGAAAGAAAAACGTTGCTACAATGGAGACTTGAACTTGGACTTATTAGTAAATCAAAAATTAGGAATCATTCCATAAACCATCAAACCAACTCAATAATATAAATAAATCTTGAAAGTAACTATATATATATATATATATATATATATATATATATATATACACACACACTAGCTTTTAGCCCGCTTGTTACGCGGGTTACTTTTAGTTTTTTTTTTAATTATTGTTTATGTATATTTTTCATGTAGGATGTGTTTAGATATTAAACTTAAAGGTTACATGAACTTATAAAATATGTTATATTTATTAGCTGTAGTTAAAGTATAATTTGTTTTGTTTTTTGTTTATATCTCAAATGGGTCTCATTGGTCTATTAGTTAACGTGACCCAACATTTTGTTATTTAAGATGCAAATTTTCGTCTTAATATACATGAACGCATAAAGAAATTTATATGGTTTGTGTTATTTTCGTTTTTATTGAGTTGTTACGGTTCATTGGTGATGTAGAACGTATATGTTGTTTAATGAATCACCAAAAAATGGGCTTTCATGTGTATGTCAATTAATGTAAACAAACATTTTGTTTTTTGTTATTTAAAATATATATTTTGTGCTTGATAGTGAATGAGCTTTTAATAAATTGATGTATTTGAATTTCTATAGGCCAATTCTAGTTCCACGTCTATCTGAAATGGGTACGTCATGTGTTATCATTTCATTTTTGGGTTTATTATATTTTTTCTTGTATCATGTTTAGTTTGTGATTTTCATATTATTTTATGGGTAATAATTGGAAGCCATCATTTGAAAGTGAAGCTATAATGATAATAAACTGTATTGAGAAACTTTTTCTCCCTTTCTTTATCAAATCCTTCGTTTCATCTAACAATTAGAAACCCTAAGTTAATATTCCCCTTAATTAGGACGAATTTTGTTGTTAAGTGGAAGTTTTATAGGTTGTTGAAGAGATTTGTGTTTGTTCTTAGTTTATTTAATCATACATTGTGTCAATAACAATTTACAACCAATTTTAAAATAATATATTGGTTTTAAATATCTCAATTATCACATTTTGACAATTGCCGATCATAACTAATGAAATGACTCATGACATCCCACCTTTTATCATTTTTTTTCTACCAATGAACACTGACTAACAAAATCCTAACGTCGTTAGTTTTCATGATGTGACATTCTTACTTTGCATATATGTGACATGCTTACGTGACATATTGCACTGCCATCGCCACCGCCACCACTAGTTTCCTTAAAATATTAAAATATTTGATATATGTTTTATTGGGTGAATTTTGACTTTTGAAGTCAAGCCAACAAGTTTAAAAAGAAGATAAACTATTAATATGAATCTTGTCAATTAACTTTTAGAGTTCACATGGTACTTCAATGAAGCAAATGTTAATACAAGCTTTAACCTTGATTGCCCCTCTTACAAATATGAAGTTGATATTATGACTCATTTGTAAACAGTCCATTGCAAAGCATGATCACAAAGAAATTGTGTATACATTTGTATCTTCTTTATCAGAAAAATTATATTTTGAGGATACAATGGAGCTAAAATAGCATTCATCTTCTGTCAAGGTATTCATGTCAAGGTAGGTCGGACTGCGCGAACCCATTATCATGATTACAAAAAAACAATGCAATAAATTTCAGGCGACTTTTAACCCGTGTGACCCTATGACCCTTTTAGGATTATGTTTTATTCTTTCTTCTAGTAGTGTTAATTAAAGCTTGTAAATGTAGAAAGTTTTCTAAACGTATTCATATAAATATATCTATAGTTACTACTCTAAAAATATATGCTATTTATTATAACTACTAGGTGTATTTCCAATCAGTTTACATGATAATTTAAGCCTATAAATAAACCGAACATTAACGAACTGTTCGGCTGGAAGTTCCTCTTCGTTTTTTTTAAAAACGAACAAACATGAACATGCATTTTGTTTGTTCATTTATGTTCATGAGCATCCGGTTATGTTCGTTCATTTATGTTCGTTTATTTACGTTGATGTATTTTCGTTAGTTCGTTTATGTTTTATAAACATCTAAGTAGTGTTATATATATATATATATATATATATATATATATATATATATATATATATATATATGAAAATAAAAAGGATGAATTAGGTAAATTTAAGCCACTAATTTAGATGTGTTTTCTAGATAAATTTTGATGTATTATACTACTTAGACTTGCTCATTTCCATTGCAAACTGTTCATGATTTTAAATGAACGAACATGAATGCACACGGACATGCCCTTATTTTTTATGAACGAACATTAGCAACGTAATGATAAGGTACCTTGGAATACCAAGGATTCCATTATGCCAACGGCCTAGTGTTTCCCATTTTCTGAAAGACGAAGCTAAATATTTTGGTCTAAATGTAAACAAAATATGCAACCTCCATTATGACCGAATATCAATCAAATACGCTTCTTGTTATGTAAGGCCCCGTTACCGGTGCCTCACATTGGACGTTGGATTTACTCATAAACACAGTTCTAAATATCAGAGTTAATTAAAACTTTCGCGGAATATAAAACTTTCATAAACATGTCTAAACAAACATTCTTGTCTTTTAGATTAAACATAAAACATCTTGAGTTTTCAGATGCCAGACTCTTATTCTTCTGCCATATGTCCCCACTCAAGCCAGCTGCCTCATTCTACTCACCTGCGTGCATACTAAAAGTCAGCTACACTGAGTGAGTTCTAGTTAATCACATATCATACAATACGTTCACCTACCTTCAATTATGCATCCGAAGGCACATAATAATTATTTTACTATTTTACTTTCATTACATAAATTCATACATACGTTCATAGTTTATAACTTTCATACTATATAATTACTGTCTTTTCTATCTTAGATATTATTAGCGTCTGATCCCTCTTTCCTTTGTCTATCTCAGATATTATTAGGGTCTGATCCCTTTCTTTTCTATCTCAGCTATTAGTAGGGTCTGATCCCTCTTTACTTCTCTATCTCAGATATTATTAGGGTATGATCCTTTTCTTCTCGATCTCAGATATTATTAGGGTCTGATCCCTTACTTCTTCATCTCCTTGCATTCTGTCTTTGCATACCCATAACATACATATACATTCTTTACTCATTCATACATACTCATATGTTGTACAATATCTATCACACACATTCAACTATTATATACATACCTCCCTTGTCAACACGTGCAATATCCGAAGATCGTTCATGTACCGACAAGCTTTAGTTCACATTCAAGATATACATAATTAACATATAAATCATACATGGCATACACTTACCATTTAAGGTAAGTATATTAACTATCACGTCGAGTATGCAGACATCCCCGAAAAAAAAACAAGGAAATGGGGCTAGAAAGTCACCTGGATGCGGTTACGTTCAGAGTTAATGGTTATTCCCTTCTTGAGCTGTGCACGACTAACTGTATAACAATTACACGTATCAATTAACTATCACTACCCATATCGTCTTTATAGTTTAATTATTACCCACAACAAACCGGAGTCTAGGGGCAGCGCCCCTGGCAGCGGGGTTCTAGGGGCGGCAGCCCGTAGCAGGGTCCAAGGGGCAGAGCCCCTGGCTGGGGTTAAGCTGTCAGGTCAGCTTGGAAAAATTTTATTTTCGTTAACTGTCTTAACAAATTTTCCATTAGGATTTTAAATTATTTTTTGATTTGCTAACTCATTCTCTATAACGAATTAAGCCTAATTCGTTATCTAATTCGTTACTTTCACAATCTAGTTCGTTAACTGATTCGTCATCTGATCATCATCTGGTTCGTCATTCCAATTCGTTATCTGAACAAGCCATGATTCGTTACCTTATTCTTAACAAATTGGCGAGTAACGAATCACCTGATTCGTTATCTGGTTCGCTGTCTAGTTTGTTATTTGGGCATAACGAATGGGTAAAATGATTAGTTGTTTGGACATAACGAATTGGCGAACTGATTCATTATCTTGCCTTAACGAATTGGTTAGTTGATTCGTTACCTTACACCAATCTTATCCAGACTTTGACTCAGGGTCAAAGTCAAAATTGTCAAGAACACCATAACAGTCAACAAATCTCAGATTTGCAATTAAATCCCCAATTCTTAACGAAATAACATGATTTTGGTATCATTGAACTCGCAATCCAAGCGCCTACAAACCCTAACAATCAAATCGGCCAAACATCCATGTTTAAGGGGTGCGATTTGTTTATCTAGGTTACGGGTTATTTCAGGTTAAAAATTAACCTATCAAATGCTAATCAATTTCTGTGGGATTTGTTGTTTTGGATTCGTTTTTAACATACTAAAACAGATCTATGATTTCTATACATAATCCGGACCTAAACGAACAAGTTCTCGATATAAACGTACCTTAAACAAGTCGATCTACGGACACGATCTAGTGTTGATGTAGTTTTGGCTCGTTACGACGTTCCAGCACCAACAAGCTCAAGTTTTCGCCTTCGGATCTTGAGTCGGGATATGGTGTAGAGATAAAAATGGAAAGGTTTAGGGTTTAAGAGGTATTTATACTCCCTTAAGCCCATGGACCTAAGGCCCATTCCATCTCTTACTCCTTCTTTTAAAGCCCAAGCCCATCCTCTATTAGTTTATTAACTTAAACCGAAAAACAAAACACAATAAAAAAACGGAATTTATTTTATTATTCTTAACGAAAGTAGGATGTTACATGTTAACATTGGACCATTTATGATTTATGACTCACATCAATTGAGAAAGAAACCAACACCTTAAACTTTATCTTTCTGAACTTGTTGTATTGATGCATGAAGATATTTATTCCAGAATTGACCTAGTTTTCAACATGCTTGATATCTGATGATAAAATATCAGTAAGTTGTTTCTCGCTAACCAAAACAACATCATCAATGTTTTTGAAATAAGATATTTTAATCATGCCAAATGTTTCAACATTTGAGATTCTTTTGCAATAGAAAGTTGGTATTACCTACAAGTGATTATTTTCTTTTTAATTTTTAATAAACAGATTATGGTAGTGATCATACTATTGTTGTAACAAAAATAATTATCAAAACTAAAACAAAGTTGCATACCTTTTCTTTTTACCTAATAGAGACTTCATTCCCTTCTTATAAAACATGTCTTGTCTCACAAAAATGTATTCTTTACTCATTTTGTGATGAACTTCTTCGAAGATAAAACACACGTTTGACACGACAATTATTAAAAGATTAAATGTAAAAAAAGGTTTCAAACTACATATTACCAACATACAAAGGCACACACATACCAATAAGCACATCATAAAAACATATTACATAGAGAGTAGAATCAACTGACCTTGAGTGTAGTGGTTATGATACAACTTACTTATTGATTTCGATTTTAAATTAGCATAATAAGAAAAAGACGTCTGCAAAAAAAGGACTCAACATTAGTGCACAATTAATGTGTTGCTGAAGCGATGAAATCGCACCATGGAATCGTTGATTGAAAGGTAAGGTTTTGCAATTGTGAAGATAGATAAAGACTTTCAATCCACCATGAGCTTCGCTCAGTCTTCTCCCTATTTCAATCCACACCAGCGATAAGGTGGGTGTGAGCAAGATCTCACAGGCAGAGGAAAGAGGAAAATGTTAAGATGAGTTGTTATAATCCATGGGCTATATGGGTTTCATTAGAAGCCCCATACCCGTCAAAGCGGTTCAAACGCATAAACAGACTGCATTTACAAATGAAGCAATCTGGTGACCTGAGAGGAGCGGGGAGTGACCACAGCGTGACACGTGGGATATTAAAGGTTTCATTCATATTACGGGGTTATTTTATATTACTCGTTTATAATGTGTGTGTGGATATATATATATATATTCGATTTTAATTTTATGTATTGTAAGGAAGTTAATAATTATATACTTAGGATTTGATAATGAAAATTGTTTCACAAATAAATTGTTATAACCCGGTTTAAAAGTTATATGGGTTTGGTAAAACCCATGACATCATCATCATCATCATCATCATCATCGTACTCAGTATATCCCACCAATAGCAATGCTATGGTAGGGTCTGAGGAGGGTAAGATGTAGACAGCCTTATCTCTATACCATAGGGATAGAGAGGCTGCTTCCGGTGAGACCCCCGGCTCGATAGTAGTTTTGCATCAAGCCTTGGACATAAGGCACATAGCACTCAATCATCGGGACACCGGCTGATTGGTGCATGTGCCCTTGTCTTTCGGCTATCAACGCCACCACATGATGCCTGATTAACCTTCCGCCACTTTTAACGGTATTTTCATGAGATTAGTAAAATAACGTCAAAATTAGTGCAATTTTACTTTTGCCCACCCGAGGGTTCACACATATATACATTATATGCGCACCGCTAATGCAATATTAATATGCCTGATTAACCTTCCGCCACTTTTAACGTTATTTTTATGAGATTGGTAAAACCCATGACCCCCTTCTTTTTTTAATATAAAATTGTGTCTTAATTATAAATCCGAATTAAAAAAAATATGTTAAATTTTAGTATAACTCTATTTTATAGGATTTTCATATAAAAAATTTGGTGAGATTAATTTTTAATTTAATGAAATGTTATAGCCCGTTTAAGGACTTCCTTGGTTCGTTAAGACCCATACCCGTGAATTCGGGTGAAATGCCTGAGAAGCCTCCATTTAAAAATCAAGCAATCTGGTGGCTTCCATAAAAGGGGTGAGCGACCACATCGCGACACGTATGATTTTTAAGTTTTCGTTTATATATATTATAGATATAGTCAAAGTCATAGCCTTAAAACCCTTTGTGGCACCAAAGTTCTCAATTATACTAACTAGTTAATAAACCCACCGCGTTGCGGTGAGGCAACGACACATGGCCGGCTGGTATCATTTAGGTTCCTTACAGTAACGACAATAAACCTAAAAATATAATTCAGTAGAAGGCTAGAATAGTATTGACACTTGTATAGACCTATGATACAAAAAATGTTAAATGCATGACGTGAATTCGATCGATATTGGATTGTTGCAGCAAAAGTAAATATAAAAATTAAAAAATTGTGAAAGCGAAAATATAACATATTAGCATATTTAAACCAAAAAGAAAACTACGTGCCTTAGGACATCGAACCGACACGAATTCGATCGATACTGAAGGTGCCAACACTAAATTGTAAACTTATATTGTAAGTAAAAATACATATTTAATATATAAGAATTCATATATGTAAAAGAAGTACATGCTAAACCAAATAAAACAATATACTCTTTATGGAACATGATAAAACCAAAAGACAATCTAGATAATTCATATTAAAAAGGCGACATTGAAGACTTGAACTTGCACCATTGCATTTGTGCAAGTGCAAGTGCAAGCAACAACCTAAGAAACACACCTCTGATCATCACACAATCTTAACATATTGTTAAATTATCAAATTAATTTAACTAAAAGGTAACTTACATGGGCTTTTGAAAATCTTGTGGCACCAACCATTACTTTTTATCTATATTTATAAGGAAATTGGTTTTTATTGGTCCCAACTATCATCTTTTGGTCACTGCCGGTCCCAACTAACGAATTGGCTGCTGACGGTCCAAACTTTTAACGTATTTGTTCTTAACGGTCCGCGACTAACAGAATTCTAACGTCGTTAGTTTCAGGCTTTCAGGCTGTCGGAAAAACGTTTTTGCCCGGAAAACACACATTTTTTACCGAACACTCAACAATTTTGTCTCAAACATCATGGTAACTTTGTATCGTACCTTTAGGAACCTTTTTCAAGTAAAAGCCTCAATTATTGAGGTCGCCGGAACCCAAGAACCATCGTCGGAATCAGTTGATGGTACTTAAGTGATGGTGGTTGGTTGGCGGTGAGTCAATTGGTGGTGGTGGCGGTGCTCAGGTGGTGTTTTACAGCAAAAAATTGACTTTTCCGGCCAAAAACGTTTTTCCGGCGACCTGAAACTAACGGCGTTAGGATTCTGTTAGCCTCAGACCTTTAGGAACAAATACATTAAAAGTTGAAACCATCAGTGACCAATTCGTTAGTTGGGACTGGCAATTACCAAAAAGGCAATAGTTGGGACCAATAAAAACCAATTTTCCTATTTATAATGATCATAATTATTGTAGAAGTGTGAATATATATATATACATATATATATATATATATATATATATATATATATATATATATAATATAGGGGAGATTTCAATTAAGAACCCCTTTGAGTTTTAAGAACTCGAAAGAACTCAGTGTAACGATTTTTTTTTCGAATTTTTTTACACATGCATAATATATGTAAGTTACATACACGTAAAAAAATTACAGAATTTTTTACGCACCGAGTCAACTTTTTACACATATGTAACGGACGTAAAAGTTAGTGTAACAACTTACATATTTATTCTCTCTCATACTTTGACTTTTGCCATATTTAATCTCAATCACATATTCCAATCCATTTAGTTAAATGTGTGGTCTAGAATTGAGTTCTTAAGTTCTTAAAACTCACATTGTTCTCAAAATATCCCTCCTATATATATATATATATGTATATATATAGGATCCGGATCAGGATCATGAGAGAACCTTTTTGAAATTGAGAACAATGAGAACCATTTTAGACCACAAAAAACCTAAAAATAAAAAAAATTATAAAATAAAATAAAACACAAAAATCAAAAAAGTAAAAAAAATCAAAATTCTTATTTTATCATCCAGGTTTCATAAAATAAAAAAAAACTCGGTTTAGCTAACTTATACACACACATGTATAATATATACATATATGTACATTTATATGTTTTTTTGTACACATGTGTAATTTAAGATAAATGATGCTGTACATATGTGTATATTACGTAATTAAAGATTAAATAAAACTAGTATTTCGACCCCCCGCATTGCGGGGGGTTTTAAACCGTAGCCGAATATAAAACAGAAAACCAAATGAAATTTCATCAAACACATGGTATGTACCAAGAAAAATATATCTAAAACATTCATCCCAACACTATTAGAAACCCACAAACTATAAAAATATTTGGCTTAAATATCATTAAAAAGCCCAAAATGAGAGAATCTTGATAAAAAGTGCACTAATATCCTGCAACAATATTAGAGTTGTTGATATATGGGAACTAAAAGTAAAGCATCAGTTATCAAGCTTAACCAAAACCATATGTATAACCTTATATAATAAAATCACACCACTATAAAAAATGGGTGTGTATTGCCTAGTTGCAGACTTGCTGAAAGCCTATGGGTTTGTAATTTATTTAGCCAAGTTGCATATATGCAATAAGCAAGTGACAAATCCATAAACGCTTAGGCTCATATGCCTATTATGGTTGCAACATACGCTACCATTTCAAATAACAGACCATCATCAAAGCCCGGGCATATGATTCACTACCAAAATCACACGACCGTCACCTAAGGTTCCGATACGGAATCGGACAACAGCATCGAGGCCAGCACCAGTAATTCTGTAAATGACACCAGCACAAATGCAACAAATATAGTGCTTCCAATCCGTCAATTTACCTAAATTCACATCAATTGAACACAAATTTACAAATACCATCGTGATCATGGACAGAAAACTCCACCGCATTAGTCAGCCGGAATTCCAGAAACATTCGCCAGTATCGAAGCCACACGATGGATTAAAAAACCCTAGGGTTAATGCTGTTAGGATTAGTGAAGGCTTTGGGCCGGGTTCGTTGGTTGACAATTAGAAGACAAAAGGGGGCGGCCCGTTTAATTATGGAGGATGGCCCATTTGACGTTTTCTTGGTCCCTAAGTCATTTAACCTAATTGTTCTCTATATATCATGGTCATGTATTGTAATCTTTGTACCGTGCTTAATAAAATACCCTAGTTGCAGCCCGTGGATGTAGGTCGCCTTGACCGAACCATGTAAAAACTAGTGTCTCTTATTTATTGCTTTGTTTGTGCGTGTGTGTTTGTGTTTCCGCTGCGTACAGACTCTGTTTAATACCTAACAAATGCCGATTTGGAGAATGATTCGGTGGAGATCACACTGTCTCTCCACACCGCCGCACTACCAGGAACAAAACCGACCGGGAATTGCACCATCACCGCCACGCCACAACCACACTACCAGACCTCAGGCGTTGTACCGCCTCCATCACACCACCGCCACCGAGGGTTTCCAAATGGAACCCGGCAACAGTAGGTGGGCGTATGGCTGAAGACGACGATCATGATAGCGGGGTCGAAGACGTTGGTATCAGATGTCTGTCGATGGCGGGGTTCAAGATATAGTGGTACCGGAGGTTGAATGGAGAACAAAGATAGCAATTATGTAAAGCTGTCTGACTTGATTACAAGGTGTGATTATATGCCAGATGCAAGATTCCAACATTAAACGTGTGTAAAACATAGATATGGGATTAAGAAGAGTCATCAAAGTGTAAAATGTGTTGGAGGAGCATTAGTGGATGCATATGACGGTGGAGAAGTACAACAAAAACAACAAGTATAATTTTATGCACACTTTGCAGTCAAGTCTTGTACATACAGCTTTACATTAGGTACAAAAAAGAAACAAAACATGTATTCAAATATTGTACTCGATGCTTTGAAATAAGTAACTTAAAAGAAACAGTCTAGACTTTGCAAATTATAATATATAATAACTAGTTTTTATCCCCCGTATTACGGGGGTTATTTATATTATTTGTTACTAATATTTATATGTTTTTTGAATTTTTATCCTTTTTATTATATGAAAGTTAATAATATATTTATGTTTTGATAATAAATTGTTTCACAAATAAATGAGATGCTATAACCCGGTTTAAAAGCTATATGGGTTTAATTATATGGATTTAATGAGACCAAAGACCTGTTTATTTTTTTTAACTATAAAATTTGATTTTTATTATAAATAATATAAATCTTTTTTTAAATAAATCATATATTAATTTTTAGTAAATCCCTACTTTATAGGATTTTTATATCAAATATTTGGTGAGATTAATTTTTAATTTAATGAGATGTTATAACCCGTTTAAGAAATATCTGGGTTTGATGAGACCCATACCCGTAAATTCGGGTCAAATGCATGAGAATCCTCCATTTAAAAATCAAGCAAATCTGGTGACTCCAAAAAAAGGGGGAGCGACCATATCGCGGCACGTAAGATTTTTATGTTTTTGTTTATATATATTATTGATTATACATATGTGTATAATACAATGTTTTTTTTAATTTCTTTCTATTTTTTTCTATTTTTTTATTTTTTTAATGAAACCGGAATGAAATATAAGACTTTTGGTTTTTTAACCTTTTTAAAATTTTTATTATTTTTTGTTTTATGATTTTTTTAAAGGTGTTTTTAGTGGTCCAAAATGGTTCTCAAAGTTCTCAATTTGCAAGGGGTTCTCTTAGGATCCTTACCCTATATATATATATATGTGTGTGTGTGTGTGAGTTTATTGGGGAACTCCAAAAAAGTGGAGAACTAGAGAACTACCTTCCCAACCCTTAATCAATTCCTCACATCCTTACGGAATACCTTCAATCACATACATCACATCATTTTTATAAAATAAAAAATAATCAAAAAAATAATTAAAAAAATTATTAAAAAAACGAGAAAAAAAAGTAAAAAACCAAAATGTTTATTTAGCATCCCCGGTCAATTAAAAAAACTCTTTAAAATAATCGAAATATTAATTAAAAATATTAAATAAACAAAAAAAATAAAAAAAAAACCTTAAAAAAATATCTAGCATCTCTCGTTTTAAAAAAAAAAATCTCGGTTTAGCCTTTGGGTTTTGTTTAGCTTTTAGAGATAGGTTTTTAGGGGGTTTAGGTGTCACACCCCAACCTATGGCGAAAATGTTTGGGCGTGAGGTGATTGCTACAGCTCTCAATGTACTATTGTCACACCCCAACCTACGGCGGAAATGTCGGAGCGTAACTGATTGCTCACAGCTTTTCAAATGTTACTATCATGCACATTATAAGTTTCAATATCTATTAAATGAATTTCAAATGAAACAAATATTCATACAATATCCAAACAAAACAAAAGTGCATCAACAATCAAAATCATAAATAATATTGTCTCATAAATTTCCTTCTAGCATAACTCCTTAGGTGATCTTCTAACTTTAATTACTTCACATCACACGATAACCTGCATATGCGTTGAATATAAAATAGTTTTGTCAACACAAGGTTGAGTGAGCAATACACCAGTTTAAATGTACATATAGTATATATAGAAATAAGTAATTGCAACAAGTCATATGAGAATAACAAATTAACCAAATGAGCAAGTATAAATGAGATGTCGAGAAGCACAAAGGCTATAACGACTGACGTATGATCATACTAGACTAAGATTATGTTGGACCTCTCCAAATGCGGAAGCATATAAAGCAAGTAAGCACATAAACAAGTAAGGTATAAGTTGTTAACGCATAAGACAAAGTTGCAGTTTTGTGTATAAGTATATATGAGAAATACTATTTACACATATGTCCCCAAAACGTAAGAAAATGAGTAAAAAGAGGGGAATGTGGTACTCACTTGATCGGATGAACGAAATTAAAATGATGAAGTGGGAATGATGACCCCTTTGGGATACATCGACAAGCATCCCTAATTAAATAATAGTAATATAAATAAAGTATAAAAGATATACACGATTTGATGAATTAAGATTATAATGTGAATTGAGTTAAGTTTGGGATTAGAGTGTTAATTAATCAAACGATTGATTTCTATTATTAATATTATTGCAAACCATTAGTATTGTTATCATCAATAAGAATTATCACTTTTATTATTTAATAGAATCACCATTACGAATACTTGATAAAAATCCTAAGGTTAGACTTATAAATACATAATTTAAATAATTAATTTTAATATAAAATATACTTATAATTATTTGAGTTAATAAAATACTAAGGTATAAATAAATAGATAATCATAATAATAATGCGTAATTATTTAATTATAATATGTAGTAATATAAATAAATATTTTGTTTAAATCTTTTAAGGAAAATCTATTTAATATAGTTAGTGTATATATATATATATATATAATAAATAAATATAAGTGAGTTTTTAAAGACGTTCAACGACAAAAATCCCCTATGATGTTGTCGGGTTTTATTAAGTTAAAGTTTATTATTATTAATATATATTTACAATACTTACTTATATATAAATATATAGATACACACACACACATATATATATACATACATATACATATACATATATACACGAAAACTTAACGAGATTAATCGATAACAACGTGAATCAAAACTGTCGGTTAACGAAAGAAATATGTATTTGATATTTATTATTAATCATAAAGAATCCATAAATCCTTAAAACCCTAAAAATAATATATAAAAAAAAACAATTGGGGCTAGCCAGGATTCGAACTTAAGTCCCTGGCTGGCACCCATGATGAACGAAACCAGCTGAGCTGGGTTGTCTGATGTGTATAAACTGAAAGCAACCACTTATAAGTTCTCTACAAAACCCTAAAATTGGTATAAACCCTAAATCTGTAATCGGCCAATTCGTTTGTTATTAGTTTAATTAATGTTAGGGCTTAGATTATATAGGTTAAGGAGACCTTGCTGCATATACTAATTACCTGAATGGATCTTGATTTGATGGAGAACGGCGAGCCAAAGCCGACGGCCAAAAACCCGATTACGGATGATAGAAGCAGACAAAATTAACACAATTAAGCATAGGGGTTTTAATATCGATGCCCAGGTGATGTGCTAAAAACATCAATTAAATATTAACTAAATTAAACAAGTAATAAAAACTAGACCTAAGACTCAACTACACAAAACACCGGCAAGTGAACCGATCAATTGTACTAAAGTTAAGTAAGTCCGGAATATCGAACCCACATAACTCTATAAATTACGTAAATTAAATAACTAGACTTGACTTACGACATGACTATTTTATTATTAATGTTTTAAGGGGTTTTTCAAACTAATATTAAACTAAGAAATAAAAAAACAAGTAAACGAGAAACAAGCAATCAAACACAAGATCGAAACCAATAAGAGAAGGAATCTACCTAGGTAAGAATCCCATGTATCAACAATCATCAAGCAATGGATAACTAATATGATATGGAAACTGATTTCTAAACATATTCATCTAACAAACCCTAGAGGACCCTTGACCAAATCAAACGAAATCCCAAAGAATAATTATTAGATTATTAAGTAATCAGTTGGATTGATTTCCTCACAGTATTCAAATAGGGTTAATTAATAGTATCTATCATAGGCAAGCAATCTCACGAACCACTAAACCATAGATAACTTGATAAGCTAAACACGACATCATGAACAAGGATCAACACAATAACCAAGCAAGAATACTGTCAGTTATCTAACCTAGAATGAGATTGACCAAGACACATGAACAACTCCTCACCTCACAGCTATTGGAATTTAGCAAAATATTTAAAATCCTAATCAACAAGCTTCTATGATCTAATAGGCCTATTCAATCACAATAATCAAAACACCAAGTAATGATTAAACATGAACCCTTAATATCTAAAGATTACAATCAATAGAAAACAAGATCCATGTGAAGCAATAGTTAATAATCAACCAAGATAAAAACACTCATATGCATCATGAAAACAAAACCAAGTCTTTACTATTAAATCAACAAAACCATAATCAAAACAATAGTCCAAAGCAAGAATCAAGAGTCAAACATGTTCATCAAACCTAGGCAGACATGAAGTCTAGCCTAGTATAGTCATAATCAAAGACAAATAACTAAAACAAAGAATAAAGAGTAAAATCATAAAAGATGATGAACAAGAACAATGAAAAAGAACGAAAGAACCCGTCTTAATCGACCCTTGAACACCCGTATGAAAGCTTTATGATCTTCTCTCTTCCTAGCCTTTATAACACCTTCAATCTTGGCTCTCTCCCTTGGAAAATCGGCTGCCACAATGAATAATCCCGTCTAGGTTTGCAAAAAGATGTTTATATAAACGAGTTGGGCCTTTACTTGCAAAATTTGGCAGGTCAGAAGACCTAGGCGCTGCGCGACGGGCTTGGCCTTCCTGGTCGCGCGGCGCGGCGTGTACCGGGGGGAGGTTCCGAAAAATCTTGTTATTTTATTACTTAAACATGTTAGATCTCTTCTTTGCACTCCAAGAAACGATAGGAACCTTCTAGGCCTTCTTTTTCTTGACTCTCAAGCCATGAATCTATAAAGAACATAACAAAACAAAACATTAGTGATGTAATCATGTAACCATTGACGAGCAAAAACGAACATAGACTTCACATGAAAAGATAGAAAGAATTAAGGTTTAACATGCAATACACCAAAATAGTTAAAACATAATAAACTTTACTCAAAACCTAAATTAGTAAAAGATAAACGAAACACGAACTAAACCAAACTCAAAACATTCAATATACACAACTTTACAAGGGATTCGAGATGTATAAATAGATGTATATCAAATATCCCCACACTTACTCTTTTTTCGTCCCTGAAAAAGTCTGATGCAGTTGGATCAAAATCGGAAAATTACAGTCTTACAAACATATAGGTTAATTTAAATCTTAGATACACGCCAAAACCGCGATCACCGATATTGTTTTCCACTTAAACCCATGTCTTAATCTTTACCGGGAGAAATAAGATCCGACAATAATATTACTCAATGGTTTACACAATTAAGACCCGCTTATTTTCAGCTTTTACCGGACCAGACCACCCCAACTTGACTTAAACCTCAAAATCAGCAGATTTAAAACTTTTGTTGCTCTATTTTTTTTCATGAATAGTTAAGACGATCAAGGGTATTGTTTATCCACCTAAGCTTAAGCATCAAAGTCTACCAAGCAGCCATTAGATATGATTAAGGTATAATTAATTAATAGCTAGTGTTCCCCACAACATGACATACCCCCATTATCAAGCAATACACTGAACCATCACCATAGGTGAGTATGCAAAATTTATCTGTAGGGCTTACATCTAGCGTGTCCATTGTGGTCTGTTTCTTAATGGTAAGGAGACGCGAGCAAGGGGACCCCACATGGCTAACAGCTTGGATGATCAAGTCTGTAATGTATTTGTACTTTTGTACTCTTGTGATCATGTTTAGAGACTTATGAGGCAGAAATATGCGGGTTTGCTCTTTTCTAGCTTTATTTTAAATATTCACAACCCCATTTGGAATTGTGAATATCCAGATGAATAGACTGCATACATACCCATAGTCTCTGGACCCGGGGCATCCTATCAATACAAGATTTAAGGTTATAAAACCATACGCCAATGATGTGTAAAACACTAAAACTAGCAGTTTAAGATTTATATCACAGGCTACACGACATACTCTAACGTTAAACCTACCCAAGCATCATATGATAACGTATTTAAATTTTTTTAAACTTTTCAAACTTCATAATATTTCCACTTTTCATACCAAAAATTGAGGCTTGAGTATGGCCTGACCTTTCATTACTTATCTTCCACAGACAAAACGCTTTACCCACAAGAGATTTCCAACCCATTTTATCAAATTGCCCTTTCATTTTCAAGGCTGAGCCTACCGACACATCCCAAGTTAAGTGCGTTTTCTTTTATATTATCTCATATTATTAGTAGTTTGAAAAACCAATTTCCGATAAATATCATCATCTCCCAGTTTAACGCAAAAAACTAGATTCAAGGGACATTTTTAGATCATTTTTTTAATTTTTTTATTATTTATTTATTTTTAAACAAAATCAATTTAAACTATGACTCAAATATCCTATCCCCACACTTAAATTTTGCATTGTCATCAATGCAAGGATAAGGACGACTTAAAATAAAAATAAAAATAAAGTAAAGTCGGACTACAAAAAAAACTAAAAACTAAAAAAAAATACAAAATAAAAAGTTAATAAGCTAGATAATGGAAAAGACTTAGCTGGAAATATGCGCATGAAACATGATGCTAAAGTCTTCTTTCCATGAATGCCCTCCAACTACGAACGTGCTCAGCAACTGGTAACTCCTTCTCTCACACACGAACGTAAGCGGCCAAACAAAACAAAAATATCTAAAAATGTATCTTAACAAGATGATATATATTATGCAATTAAAGTGTTCCACGTCAACCGAAAAATATCACATGAATAATTAGCAGCATATAATAAAAACGAACATAGACTTCACATGAAATGATAGAAATAATTAAGGTTTAACATGCAATACACCAAAAGAGTTAAAACATAATAAACTTGACTTAAAACTTAAATTAGTAATATATAAACGAAACACGAACTAAACCAAACTCAAAACATTAAATATACACAACTTTACAAGGGATTCGAGATGTATAAATAGATGTATATCAACAAGAGACGAGGTATGCGCGTTTAATTGTAATATTATGGGTGGTACAATATATTCCCAATTTTGAATGAATACGGTTTGTTTAATATAATGAATGATATCGTTTATGATTATGATCCATAATGAGATCGTCGGTGAGGTTCGAATTACGCGTATAAAAGATTCACCAGAATCAAATTTAGTTATAGAACGAAGATTATGGCTCAAGTTAAACAAACGGGTCATGGGTTGAAATCTGGATATGGGTTCGGGTCCTGGTTTGAGTTTGGTTATAAAGTAATCTAATAATAAAAATTAAATTTTAGATTTTACTTAAAGGTTCTTGAAATTTAAGTGTGAAGACATAAGGAGTTAACACTAAAGTTTAAGGTAAAATTTGTATATACATGAAAGTTCTTATAGATAAATTAAATATACATATGAATAATAATAATTAAATAATACTAAATCGATAAAAGCGATTGATAGCATTTTCCGAACATAAAACGGGTAGGATAACGACTACAAAATAAGAATGGAAAAATCTGAATTGTTACAACTATTATGCAATATTTAAATGACAATATTTATTAATTAAATTCAATTATCAAATAACTCAAAAACAAACAAGTACATAATTCATACAACAATACAAATTTTATATTTCTTGATTAAAATATTCTTCTAACTAAACTCTTCACTAAGTTTTCACATACCTGCATTAAATTTCTACTTCCATATGCGCATAAAATAGAATATTTGTCAACAACACATTTTGAGTGAGTAATACACCAGTTTAAAACACAACGATAATAATATATAGTAAATAAAGAAATAGGCAAACTGTTCCTGTGAGAATAAACAGTTAAGTCATATCACATAAACAATCAATCAAACCATAAAGGGCTCAACCAATCCATATAAATGGACATTGGTTATCAAGCAAGGACTAAACCATTGCCATAACAATGGACATCGGTTGCCGAAGTAAGCAAATAGTGTTCAAATAAAGCAAGTAAGCAAATAGCAAGTTAGGCATAAACCGATATACACACAAGGATTAACAGTTGCGGTTTTGAATACTAGATAATAGTTAAATATATAAGATATGCACATGTACCCAAAACATTTGAAAACAAGTAAATAGGGGAGTGATTACTCACCTGATCAGATGAACGGAATATAAATGATGATGTGAGAATGATGAACCCTTCGAAATTTACCATCAAGGATTCCTAATTAAATAATATAACATGAATTAATTATAAAAGGTATAACATGATTTTTAAATGAATTAATATTTCAGTAAGATTTGAGTTAAGTTGGGGATTGTAATGTTATTGATTGGACGTTTAATCTCTACGGTTATTATTATTATTATTATTATTATTATTATTATTATTATTATTATTATTATTATTGCAAAGCAATATTATTGCTATCCTTTGATTGGAGGAATTAATACAAAATACCATCGATTTTATACTTGATAAAAATAACTAATTAAACCATTTAAACAACTAAATTATTTAAACATATAAACATGATTTAAGATAAAATAAATATAAGTAAATAAATAAATTATAATAATAATGTGTAAATAAAAATATACTTTGAATCGTCAACAACGCTTTAAAGATAAGGTTTTATTTAACGTGTTTTATATGTTTATTATATTATCGTTTAAAAAAATTAATATAATATACAATTATATACATACATATATATATATATATATATATATATATATATATATATGCACACACATATATGTATGACAAGTTTGTAAATTAGTTCCACGACACGAAAACATGAGTTAAAAGTGTTAGGTTTTAATAAGGTAAAGATGATTTAGTATTATTATTCAATTATATATATATATATATATACACACACGTAAACGAAAACTTTTAACGTATTTTGAGAAAGCAATAAACTCCAAGATGTCGGTTTTCATAACATTTATTTAATAGCCACTATTAATTTATCATTTAATTATTATAATAGTCAGTAAAAAAATTGATAAAAAGAAAACCTAAAATACCGGGTGGCCGAGTTTGAACCCGCGACCACCAAGTGCTAACCCACACACACAACCATCTGCTCCAAACTACCAATTGATTATAAACTGGAAACTTATTAAACATATACAGACAGACCAGTTCACTAGAATAAACCAAGAACTCTAGAATCTTGAATCGTTCAATTCGAGCTAGGTTAGCCTAATTCATGTTAGGTATATCATTAAACAGATCAAAACGACTTCACTGCATGTATTAATTACCTATAAAGTTCACAGCAAACCGATGGCTCGAGGATGAATCAGAACTGGTATTGAATGCACGATAAAGTTCAATTGTGTGTGGGGGTTATCATCGCGCTGACCCAGGGGAATTGTAGACCAGATTATTGGCATTATTTTTACCTCTAATCCGTTCAACCCTAAATTGATAAAAGCCGTTCGTTAAATTTGTAAGTTTGTATCGGTTTGATTATGATTACCAAAATAATACGTCGGTGTAACACATAATACAAGTAATGACAATCTACAAGATCTAATTTTGAATTGAAATCCGTTAATTGAGGATCAATAAAAAGTATGGGTTATGGGTTTGGTTTATTGACATTTATGTGTATGGGTAAATGGGTCTAATGGTCTAGTTTAGAATATGAGTTTTATACAGTTTACAATCTAGCCCCTGAAGTTATTATGTGGAAACAAAAATGGATTAAACTAGAGTTTTGGGGGTATTTTGCTTATAATTCAAAGTTATAAGAATAAAATATATTTCAAATAATATAATAAGGAAAAAGAAAAGATAAAATATAAAAATTTAAATATTTTATTGATTAGAATTACCCAAAAATAAAAACAAGTCGGATATTGGTACTTGTTTAATAAATGAAAAATTCGTGTTGTTACTGTATCCTCTACTTTAGGAAATTTCGTCTCGAAATTAAAAAATACTAATGACAACACCATTAATTTTAGAGGAAAAGATTTTTTTTAAATATAATAAAAAAAATTAATCATAACACAGAACTTTGAATAGTCGAAACAACGCTCCAAATGAAAATCCGATAACGACACTTATATATAGGATGTACCAGCGGCGTATCCACCATGTCCTTATCATCTCCACATTTGTACCGTTATCCCAACTACTTTCGATTCTAGATTATAACACCCGATTTTCTGTAGTATGATTTCCATGTGAGGACATTGATAATTATGTAGGCCTACATAATTACTTAGGTCACCAGATGGTCCACAAAACTCGTCCTATCGTGTGGGTTACAGAACATTTGAAAAACATGATTTTTAGAAAAAACAAGAAGTTTAATACGTTTTGGTTAAAAGATAGTCGTTGTATAAAATATTGCTAAAATCGAATAAAGATTTGTTATAATGTACGACTGAGAAAGATAAAATAGGTTTAGATAAAAATGACAAAAACAACTTCTTTGATAAACTTAGTTATGAGTAACTTGATTAAATCAGATCCATAAAAATTTGAATAATTGAAGTTGATTGAATCGCAATAATTTGATTAGGTTGCAAAGTAGGGTTTAATAGAATAAGTTCGGAAATTTGAGCTTGATGAATATGATTGAATTGGGAACACACATGGCGTCGATGGTTAGGATTTCCATAATTGTAGCAATTACAGGTAGGAAGTTATAAAGAAATGAGCAAACATCGTAGCATAGGTTTAAGAATTAGACGACATAGACCGTTGTGCATCGTCTTGTGGTACGAGGCAAGTATTAACAAGATCACCAAATGATTACATTGGGTACAAAATAATATGAGGATTGAATTGAATAGTGGTAGTGGCAAGTGAAGCGAGTGAATTTTGATGTAAAGTTCTTGTTTGAGACGCTATGATTTTGTCGAGATTAATTGTTAATTTGATTAATAACATATTGTTGATGTTCATACTTGCGTTTGTTATTTTTGCTGTTATGAGAATGAGTAGGGGTAAATGGATTGAATTTATTAGCGAAGAAGTTAACGAACAAGATTGAATTGGTTGTATTAATGTTTTGGAAATTGAGTTTATATTATAGAGATCGCAGGAGCTATCTCCTTGACTAAACATATGGCAATGATGCGGTTATAGAAGATAAATGATTGATGTGGTTTGATGTTTGAGAAAACATTCTATGATTAAGAAAGATGTGATTTAATGAAAAAATTGAATAGTTGTGTAGATTTCATATGAGTTATTGTGTAAACCGGAATTTAAATGTGTTATGCTAATGCTTATTTATAACTTAAGGATAAGTTAGAATCTAAGTTGGAAATCAATGAGTTACTTTTATGAGTGAATGAGTTTTATCAAAAGTTTGATATGTTTTAACAAATTTTAATTTGAAGATGAATACTTGAAATATGTTTAATAGTTTATGTATATGATACCATAAGTATAAGATAGCCATTCGATTTTTAGATTGTGCAGTAATATTATTAATATAATAATGTGATAAGATGAATGGGTGAAAACCAATTTCAATAATAGAGTGTAAATTTTTTTGGTTGGCTCGTGATAACCGAGTCTTGATAAATGAGGGGTTTGTATCCGATCAGGAGAATAAAAAAATGTTTTAAGTGTATGACTAGTTCGAATCAATGGATCTTGATTCCAAAATGAATTAATAAGTAACCAATTGAGTAACTGAATAATATAATAATAGAATAACTAAATAATTAAATCAAATCATAAATCGTTTCGTATAAAATCAAATAAACAAACAAATAAATATATAATGTATGTTCTTCGATGTGTTGGGTTTCCCATGAGTTTTTTCTTAGTATTTTGTTTCCCTAACTTATTAGCATACCATAACCAAAACAAATGTGTAAGTTGGCCTCCCATGAGCATTACATGACAATTTGAATGGCCCAACTTAATTAACGAATCAACGAATCAATTGAGTTTGTCGGCCCATGAGCGTTAAATAGTTGAAACGTCTCATGTATCACCACGGATGATAATGTCCCAACAAAATATCGCAAATATAACAAATTGTGCAAATGTATAGTTGGCGTGCCCATGGCATCCCATGGGTTTAGCACCCGACTAGACACTTTAAAAACAATAAAACACAATAAATGGTGTAACCGTTTAGCCGATTACGTTAAACGCTTAAAGTGTC
Organism: Bidens hawaiensis; assembly: GCF_021521415.1. Taxonomy (NCBI): domain Eukaryota; kingdom Viridiplantae; phylum Streptophyta; class Magnoliopsida; order Asterales; family Asteraceae; genus Bidens; species Bidens hawaiensis. The sequence continues at coordinate 23,975 of NW_027506065.1, forward strand.
GGTCGCATGACCATTTCTACTATGGCGGGGAATCTTGTCACACTCCCTATTTTTAAGAGAAAAGAGCAAAAACAACGCTAGGAAATTCTCAAGGAAATTTACAACAATAAAAGACAATCTAATAAAATTAAATAGAAATATTTTAGTGGCCTCAGAGTTATAAAAACATTTTTTTTAGAATGAGACATAGTCTCGGAGTAGTAAAATATTTTGAGAGTGAAGCATAGCTTTAAAGTTGTGTGTGTGTGCATGACAAATATAATAAACAATTAATTCAACAGTTATATAAGTACCTAATCTAGCAAATAATTACGTAAGCTGTAAACAATCAAATAGAACACATCAGGCAAACAAATAAGCACGTATAGGGCTCCTAAGCATGTTACTAAGGCACCACTAACGACCTATCTTAAACCTTCGGCTCTGATACCAATCTGTCACACCCCAACCTAAGTCGGAAATGTCGGGGCGTGAGGTGATTGCTACAGCTCTCAAGGCACTATCATTCAATATTTAAATGACAATATCTATTAATTAAATTCAATTATCAAATAACTCAAATACAAAAAAGTACATAATTCATACAACAATACAAATTTTATATTTCTTTATTAAAATATTCTTCTAACTAAATTCTTCACTAAGTCTTCACCAACCTGCATTAAATTTCTACGATAACCTGCATATGCGTATAAAATAGAATATTTGTCAACAACACATGTTGAGTGAGTAATACACCAGTTAATATATATATTAAATAAAGAAATATGCAAACTGTTCCTGTGAGAATAAACAGTTAAGCCATATCACATAAACAATCAATCAAACCATAAAGAAATGACTCAACCAATCCATATAAATGGACATTGATTACCAAGCAAAGACTAAACCGTTGCCATAAAAATGGGCATTGATGTGTCAAAAATGTAAATAATATTAAAAACTAAGTTTTACCGAATTCGCCTAAAAAACCCACACAATCGGCAAGTGTACCAGACGCAATGTAGCTAGCAAGTAAGAACGGATATCGAACCTTGGACACTATGAGTAAACTCTAATTATTAAACCTAATGATTACTAACCTAGACTTTCTTTTGATTTTTTTAGAATTCTTTTTTTTATATTGAATATACTAATAATACTTAACTAATTAATAATTAACTAAAAATAAAACTTTATAAAAAATTGGGTTTTAAAACAAATATTAGAAATGACTACCTAGGTAATGGGATCCTACTAGTTAAATTAATAGTTAACGAACTTGACTTGGTTGAAAAACAATATCTTAAAAAAATATGACACTAAAGACCACTAAAGTACGCTAGATCGCCTCCCGGCGTCACCAACGACACCCTAGAACTCTATTGGCATGTGAAGCTTAATTTCTAAAGGTTTGGATCACCTCCCGGTTTCACCTTGCCTAATAATATTATGGTACCCTAATACCCAAATCACCTCCCAGTCTCTTCGAATACAATATATATTAATATAAAAGGGGTATTTTTAATTAACTTGAACACAACTTGCATCACAATAATCTTAGGGACCTAGGATAACTCACTCCCGTGCAATTATTACCCAAACCCGCAAAAGACAAAGATGACAACACTAAATTGCCTCCCGGCGTCTCTAGTGAAAGAACAATAAAATCTAATAAATTTTTATAAATTACTCCTACGATTATTTCGACCATGAACCGCAAACAAGTTGAAAACACAAAGTAAACAACCTAATCATGTGTCTAACAATCACCAAAAACTATTAAACACAAGTGGAATAAATATTAAAATAATAAACTAGATTAAATTACTCAACAATATTGTGACCAAACCAATAAAAATTTTTACCATAATATTAAATCAACCAAACAAATAATCGTTCGTCAAACCATTAATCTAACATAGTGCTCAACCAAAACCCAGGTAGTAAAATAGTATTTAGCTACTCATAATTAAATACGAAAAATAGTGATTATGTTTCATAAAATAAAACTAAAGATAAATGAGTGTGCCTTTTTATTTTGTTGTGTTGATTTGTTGTATGACGAACTGCTCAAAAAGGAGGAAAATAATTCTTGACCACAATTCTAGCTCCCTGTCACGTGAACTCTTCTTCCCAATCACCAACAGTAGCGCAACAATCCTAAAATAATATATATACTTCTTCTTTGACTTTTGTATGACATCTCTTTATATTAATCATATATTAGGGTTTTTTTTTAATTCTTTCTTTGTATTTTCTTGTGGGCCCACCAACCATTAGCATATTTGAAATGTTTTAACGAGCTCTCCTACACTTTATAAAGAAATAAAACTTATAAGTAATTGGAGCATGGTTAACGTGGAATTTTATCTTTTAATAAGCATATTAACATGAAACTCCACAAAATATGTGGTCATTTATTCCACCAATTATTACTTTGATGCAATTGTGGTTTCAAGTTTAGCATAAATACTTTAATTTAGTTCGTTTAAAAATTTAAACTTTAAAATCCAAATATGAGCCAATTAGATATAATTTAATAACAACTAGCCTAAAAACTACTCAAAAGTGTAGGGAATATCTTTGTATTTTATATATATTTTAGCCTATCAAATATCCCAACACTTAAACCTTTTTCGTTCCCGAAAATATATATATTGCAATGGAATCATAATTCAAGACTAGTTTTCAAAACATATAGGTTATCTTTTAATCACAGATAAACGCAAAAACTGCGATTGCCGATATTGTTGTCCACTTAAACCAGCCACTAGCCTAACAAGCCCCCCTTTTGCATTAAACGTTTAAAGTCCAAAAATCAAGGCTACACCTACCCCATCTCAGACAAAGATCGCTAGAAGATCTAGAGTCAAAGCAAACTGGTTCGACAAATCACCATAAGCCAAGAACTCGTTGATGGTACTAATTAGATGCACTCGGTGAAATTTTGATGGATGAATGGTCATGTGGAAGGCGTACGAGCTATTCCTAAATATTATTGGACTTTGTCCTATAAATTCCTAATTTGATATTTATTGACTAAGAACCTTCGAGCCCCAATAGTGTATCCTCAGAGTCACTATCCCATTGGTAACACGTAAACTCTAAGTCCCGTCTAGTATGTGCATCTTTGGCCTCTTTTACTAATTTTGAGAATGCTTCTTTGGCATTTCATTACATAACTTTCTTATGGTCATTTGCTTTTTTGCAACAACTTTTCGGAATACACTTTCAAAACATACTTCTCTTTTTTATTTCCATTTTTTTTCTTTTTCTTTTTTTATATCACCCTAAAGTATATAACTATTTCTAAGCTCGTAAAAAGATGGACATGTGTGTGCTGGTTTGAGTGCATCTAAGTATAACCATCTCAAAGTTTTTAGATTATGATAATCCTCCCTAAGCATCGAAATTCGGTTTCACCGTTTTTCAAATTATTAGATATATAAACTTGCTAAAGAGGACTATCAAAGCTAGTTGGGCCTACCGACATATCCCATGTTTAATACGTTATCTTTTATTTAATCTCATATATAATAGTAGTTTTAAAAACCAATCTCAAATTTTTCTATCATGTCAGGTCCCCGATTTCAGCTGGATCTTACTCAAATCATGTCATAACTCACACAAATTAATGTGCCGACAAGAGAGTTAATGACGGGTTGCTATATTTAGAAAGATCACCGTTTGTTAAAGGCGGAATCAATAACAAACATACGGTTTCTTAATCAATATTCAAAGGTAACCAACACGAACAAGATTCACTCAAAAGATTTTCATTTATAAAATATTACTCATACAAACGATAATCTATTTAGGGTTTCTTGAAGGAAGGTTTATCCGTACGAATCCTATGACAGCCATCACCCTTAATAAATATTCTTTCTTATCCAAAAGGTGTAAAGGCCGGGATTCGCTTGTCCTTGGGCGGCGTGCCCTAAAACATTCTATTTATAGGCCTGCCACCCTAATACAACTGTCATTCCTTCTAGAAACCCCAAACATTAATACATATCCAAATTACATAATCACAAAATATTCTAAGTGTAAAACAAGTCTTCTGGGTATGCTTTGTTAGCAATATTCATTTCCCGAGTACGCTGTGTACTCTGTCATCCTTCATGACTTGGTAACATAGAAGTGTGCTTGGATCAGTTTCCGGGTACACTTTACTAGAAGAGTATTTTACCAAGTAAAATACTCACCGGGTAGACTTCAATCTTCTTGACTTTGCCAGCCTTTGCCCGACAAACCCTTACAAGCAACCTTGTTCTTCAATGGACCATTCAACTCCTTTGCTACAAAATAACTTATTAGCAAAGTGTGCTCGGTAGCACTGTTCCTTGCTTGAGTTGAACTGTGCCCGATGATACTTAAGATATATCAATATTCATCAAGCTTGCCTGGACCAATCATTATTATCAATACCTTGCCCGGTCTTACAATCACTTGGTTTCTTGAGCTTGGTTAGCCAAAAGGTTAGTCGGAGATAAACCTTACTCGGCTATGAAGAACTAACTTGCTAGACAAAGTGATCCTTGCCCGGGAATATACTAACTAGCAGACCTTACTCGGTAATACACTAATTAGTGAACCCTGCTCGGATAATCACTTAAGAAGAATTCTAAAAGATAACCTTGCCCGATAGGCAAAATATCGTACCCGGCTAAGTAAAAGCTTGCTCGGATGTCTAAGATGTGCCCGATTCCATACTTAGTGAATTCTCGGGAGGTTGAGAAGATTCCAATCTTCCAAATATCTTCCCTAGGTCAATTCTTGACTCAACAATCTCCCCATAGATTGGAACACCTCAGCTATCCCAAAACACCTCTAAGGTTACATACACTTAGTCAAAATACAAATCAAATTATAATCAAAGTACATATTTATAACATAAACAAGTTACATGTTGAGTCAAACAATTGACCTAAGGGGAAGATTGTTGAGTCAAAGATTTGACCAAAATGAAGTACATGGAAGATTGGAATCTTCTCAACCTCCTTAGAATTCGCTAAGTATGGATCCGGGCACACCTTAGACTTCCAAGCAAGCTTTTACTTAGCCGGGTATGATATTTTGTCTATCGGGCAAGGTTTACTTCAAGTAGTCTTATTTAGTGGATATCCGAGCAGGGTTTGCAAATTAGTGCATTGCCGGGCAAGGTTCACTAGTTTATATAGATCCGGGCAAGGTTCATTCAAGCAAGTCTGTTCTTCATAGCCAAGTAGAGTTCACTCCCGAGTAAGCTTTTGGCTAACCAAGTCCATGAAGCCAAGTGATTGGAAGACCGGGCAATGTATTCTTTAATAATTATGGTCCGAGCAAGCTTGATGTATAAATGGAATATCTCTAAGTAACATCGGACAAGGTTCAACTCAAGCAAGGAACAGTACTCTCAAGTACACTTTGCTAATAAGTTATATTATAGCAAAGAGTTGAAATGGACCATCGAAGAACAAGGTTGCTCGTAAGGGTTTGTCGGGAAAAGTCTGGCAAAGTCAAGAAGACTGAAGTCTACCCGGTGAGTATTTTACTTGGTAAAATACTCTTCAAGTAAAGTCTACCCGGAAACTGATCCTGAGCACACTTCTATATTACCAAGTCTAAGGCAGGCAGAATACACAGTCTACTCGGAGAAGTTTACTTATCCAGAGCCTACCCGGAAGACTTGTTTTACACTTAGAATATTTTCTGATTATGTAATTTGAATATGTATTTACGTTTGGGGTTTCTAGAAGGAATGACAGCTGTCCTAGGTTGGCAAGCCTATAAATAGAATGTTTTAGGGCACGCCGCCAAGGACACACACAACACACGGACAAAGGCAGACAGACACATTTATTAAGATAGAATATTGTGTGTGACGGCCGTCTTTGTACGGAAAAACCCTCCTTCAAGAAACCCTAAATCGATTATCCTATTTGTATGATGAATGTTATATAAATGGAAATCTTTTGAGTGAATCTTGTTTGTGTTGGTTATCATTGAATACTTATTAAGCAACCGTATGTTTGTTATTGATTCCGCCTTTAACAAACGGATATCTTTCTAAATATAGCAACCCGTCATTAACTCCCTTGTCAACACATCAATCTGTGTGAGTTATGACATGATTAAGTAAGATCCAGCTGAAATCAAGGGACCCGACATTACATATTCAAAATTATGTTCGAAGACATTACATAGCAAAGCCTATTCTATGAATCTTGTCTCTTCCTTGCATTGTGGGCGGCTTGTCTTCGGTTGACTATTTCTGATGCAGCTTTCATTTTAAATATATCAAGGATTCGGTAGTGTGTATGACTTTCTGGTATGACCAAATCCCTAATATCCATCAGATCCTCATCTTGCAAGTAAGTTAAGTCTTCATATTTCTTGATAATCCCAGTACTTTTCCATCAAAGTTTCTCAGAAAGTAATGGTTATCATTTTCTTTGTATTCCACTTCAGTTATAATGCCATTTCTTTGTACTGTGTAGTTGGGGCGTGTCATTCTTCTTTCTAGGCTTATGCATGTGCTCATATTTGACAATGGATTCCTGTCTCTGATATTCATCTTATAGTCCTCCCTTTCAGCAATGTCCATTTTTCTCAATTTTTCTGTCCTTTTTGACCTGTGAAGTTGAATCATTCTCCAACTTCTCTTTTCTTTTAAGAACTTGAATCCTTTGTCAACTTCGTCTTTCAAAAACTTCGACAGATCATTCATCTGCCTTTCTGCCATTCTGTTTCTGTTTATGTAATCATACAAATTAAGAGTGGCCATTCTTTCCAGTTGCTCTTCAGTGTATTCACGAAAGTCACTTCTGACAACAATGTCTCTCAGTTGCCTACTTTCCATAATCACCTTCAGGGACTCAGTTACATAATCAAAGTAGATTTCTCTTGGAAGATCCACATCAGATTGTGGTCTTATTGTTTTTTGTTGTGCAGATCTACTTGATTCACCTCTTCCACCTTGTGGATATCTTCTTGAAATTGGATGCCATTTCAGGTGGGAGGTTGGCCAGTTCAACAACATCCTGTCCTGCTGGTTCTTTGAGAGCTAGCAACATCTTAGCTATCCCAGGACTATTTGACAGTCCTGCAGGAACAAATCTTCATTCAACAAAGATTCTAGGGTTATCACCCTCCCTCAAAGCTTTCTCCCAATCAGCCTTTTGTATATAGAAAAGATCTTTCAAGTCTTGCTTCTCCAAGGCATTGAATGAGGCTTCATCCATCCCCCCTTTGATTAATCATTATGCCTCTCAGAATGTTTATCATCTCTTCATTTTCCCAAGGGACAATGGGTTCATCTTCTGGTTCAGGTTTGGCTTCTTGTGGGGTTGGAATCTCATCTGATCTGACCTGTTCTTTCATTTTCTCCCTCAAAGTCTGAATTCTTATTTTCTTTGCTTGAGGTTCATCAGATGGTTCAGACTGTTTAGTGGACTTCTCAGTTTGTGCCCTTTTCAGTTTTTCTTTCCTTTTCAACTTGTTGTATTGCACCTGCACAGATTCTCTTGACAGGCTTTCTACAACATCAGGCTTCAACTTCTTTCCAGTAGGTAACCACACATACCTCCATACTTCTTCTTCAAGGCTTCAATCTTTTCAAACTCATCATTTTCTTTGACATATTTTTCTTTTACTTTCTCTCTTTCACTGTTGTAGAGTTCTTGAAGCTGGTCAAAGTTGAAGTGTGTCAAGTCCTTCTCTGAATAGTTATGTTTTCTTAGATATTCTCTGTATTTCTGACTATCTCTGTTCTTTTCTTCCATCTTTTTCTTGAAACCATCCCTCTCCTTGTCCAATTTCTTTTGCAACTGATTATCATCAAGATCAGCTAAAGTTTCAAAACAGCCTTGGCACTCTTTCCTTGATCACCATCAGGATTATCATCATCATCCGAATCTTCAGACTCATCCTCCTCTTCAGTTAAATCATTTACAGCATCAATCTTAGGTTCATCAGAGGGTGGATGCTCTGGCTCACTTCTGATAGGCACATCAGGAACACTTAGAATCTATTGACCTGGTTGCAGTGTTTGCAGTGGAATTGTCCTGATTGGGCTTGCATCGTTATTATCATCAGGAGTCTCTATATAGCATTTATCCTTTTCATCCCATCTCCCTCTCTTTGTTTTCTGATCATCTCTCAATCCCTTTTCAGTAGCTTTTCTCTTTCTAGAATATGTCTTTTCAAATCTGCTTACATTTTCATGTATTCTTGATGCTTTAGCCAACATTTCCTCAATAGATTCTTCATTTTCTTTTTCAGTATTCTTTTCAGGTTCCTTTTCAGGTTGGCTCTGTGGTTGAAACATACTAACCACCATAGCCAAAGAGTTGTCTGCTTCCTCAACTCTTCTCAACTCCTCAATTACATCTTGATCAGCCACTTCATCATTTATTACTTTGGCAAACTTAGCTTGATTGATCAAGGCTTTCTGCTCTGCCAATTCTTAGGGAGTCAAGGTTTAGGCCAGTATCTCCCTCTCTCTTGTTTCTCTCAAAATACTCTTTTGTTCTCTTAAGGCAGCAGCAACAGCAATAGCATCATCTTTAAACGAAACATCTTTTTCTGGATATGCCTTAACAGACTCTTCTTCATAAACTTTTGTTTTTCCCTTACTCAATCTTCTCCGAATCTCTTCTTCAGTTTCATGCTTAACTTCATCAATATCTCTATCCAGTATTTCCATTTCTTCATCATACTCTACAGTCTTGGAGGTTTCTGCTTGTTCAGTTTCTGGTTCAGTGAGTATTAATTCCTCAATAGCAGTATCTCCTTTATTCATTACTTCAGTCTCTACTCCAGTCTGAATGTCAGTTAAGACATCAGTTGCTATATTAGTCAAGACATCAGTAGCTATATGCCTATATCAGTGGTCGCTACATTCTCTTCAACATTTGTCTTTTCAAGTTCATTCTCATTTCCCACTTCATTGTTCACATTTTCTGATTCATTTTCAATCTCCTTTTCATTCCTTGTCTCAATATCCCCCTCACTCCATACTACTCTCACAGTCTCATCATTCACATCATAATCCTGTTCTGCACCATCAGACATATCAGCTTCATAATCTATCTCTTCAATTCTCCTTTCCTCACTATCCTCATCCTCACTATCAGAAACGTTCAAAATCAATTTCAAAGCATCCACAGTTTCAACACTTGTATCCATCTCCTTCTCAGTTTCAACATTTTCAATATGGCCAGATGGCATCTTCTCATTCTCCTCCTGTTTTAGGGCAGCTGAGGTCTTCTCAACCTCCTGCTCCATGGCTTGAATTTTTAATTTTGCTTGAACCAACTGTTCTAGCAGCATTACATTTTCATTGGTCACCTCCTCATTCCTTCTCTTCAATTCAGCTTTTTCTAACATTAAATTCAGATTTCTCTGGAATAAGTCTGTGTAAGTGAGTGGTGTTGTAGGTGGTGATGTAGAGAATGGTTCATGTTCAGGTTGTTCTTGGTATGTGGTGTGAGTTTGGAATATGGATAGTGGTGGTGATTGTGTATGATGTGGGCTTGGAATGAAAGGATCTGAGTGAATTGGGCTAGATGTTGGTGGTGTTTGTGGTGTTGGGGATACATGAGATGATGTTTCAGGTTGGGATTGGCTTAGGGTGTGGGTTGGGGATTGAGTGGTTCGATGTGGTGGAGATTGTGGTGGTGATGGTATAATGGGTTGGTCAATGAGTGGTGGTGATTGTGGTGGTGTTGGATTGTGTTGTTCTGGTTGCTCAGGTTGCTCCCCCTGATCATGTGCACCAACAATCATGGCTCCTCCAGCCCCTCCTTCATCTCCATCATCAGCATTGTTCTCTCCATCCATCATTATCACTTCCAGACACATCTTCCCCTCCTTCCTCCTCTGAGCTTAACTCAGGCACTGGCATCACATTCAAGTCATGGTCCAACAACCATGGCAAGATCTCAAATGGGACATTTGAGTCATATCTATTAGCAACACCCGTATTTCTGATCCTTCTGTATGTGTCAGGATTCTGCAGTAGGTGTGTAATGCCAACAGTGGGTAGATCTTGTAACTCACTGTTGAAGATTATCTGTAGGAATCTTGGGTATTGCAAGAATCTATCCTTTTCAGCCTTCTTCAAATTTGCTACCAATCCTTCAAATATCATCTTTGAAAAGTTAAAAGGTAGATCATACATAATTCCAACAGTGGCATTTGCCAAATCATGACTCATCAAAGTACATGATCCTTTCCTTGGGGCAAACCCATGTATCACATGATGGATAAGAAACCTATACAACATAGGGAACATCCCCTTTTGAAACTGTCCATCATGTATAGTTCCTTGATAACCCATCGTCTGCTCAACTCATCAAGTGAGCTGCATTGAAGTTTATTGAGTTATGATCATCATCATTAAACCGCAAGCATCTTCTTATCATCCTTTCAGTTATGTGTAGTTCTTGTCTTGCAACAGTTGCCTCGATTCTCTTTCCATTGATGTCTTCAACAAGTTCTGCAGATCTCTAGAAATCCAGTGAATGATTTCTGTAGATGACTGGACATTCAGTGAACGCAAAGCTGACATTTGATCGAGCCATCCATGTAATCATCCTTGCCACCGGCTCGTTGTCAGGTGTGACTTGTAATAGTGCACACATGTTATGTTTTGGTTCGAAGGCATATTTGGGTTGATCTTCTTCCATATCTGAACAACATAATTAAACATATTCAAAGTGATATTAGTTATAAAGCTCACAATTTTAAGTAATTTCAAGTTATAAAAATGAAGAAGAAAGAGAGTAAAATCATCAAGGACCTGTTCTTCGACAAGTTTATAACCTAAACACAAAAACAGAGTATTAGTAATCAGATACATAATCAAAGTCCATTATAGTCTAATCGTGATCGGAAAACACATTATTATTGCTTACCAAGTTGGAATTAGAGGGCTGATTCAAATTAGGGTTTGGATTAATAATGAATGTGATAAGTCGGTTTAGTTTCTTTGTGAGTAAGCAGTTGCAGTGGAAGGAGAGAGAGGGAAAAGTAATATTGAAAAATTATGCCTAACTCCCTCTTATATACCTTTTGAAAGTGAGTTTTAATTGCTTTTTGTTATTTTGTGAATTATTAGCTGTCAAACAGTAACATTAGCCACTTGATATATTAAAAACATTTATTATCATTTAAGTTAATAAAACCTTACTCTGAAAGTTTAATCTATCCAAAGTCTACTCGGTATACTTCCACTTACACAAAGCTTACCCGATAAAATATCAACATCAAACCTTGCTTGGTAAAATTTTCATGATTAGATTTACAAAGTTTGCTCGATCCTTTCCTTTCCCAGACCATGCTTGGTCAAGCTAAGTAATTTAAATTCAAGACACTATTGAAGAAAGGTTACCTGAAATACCAGATTTCTTGAGAAATTAATCACAAGGCAAATAATCAAATATAAAATTTCAAATAATCATTCTTATTAGGAATCAATTAAGATCCCCGTATAAATTTCTTGAATTCAAATTAACTGACTTAATCTAGCATAAACCCTATCAGAATAAGAATCATAATCAATCAATCATACTAAAAACATATACAATCAAGCATACTTGGTTGCACAGTATGCCCGAGCAACCTTCACAATGTTTTATCGTGCCCGAACAACCTTCTTATGCAAAGTATACCCGAACAACCTCCCTAGAGTACAAAGTGTGCCCGGAAAACAAAGTTTGCCTGAAAGTCAAGTTTTGAAATTACCAAGTATATTGAGGGAACAAAAGTGTACCCGAAATATAAATTGTGCCCGGAAAACAAAGTTTGCCCGAAAACACTTGTAATTTCAAAGAATTCATAAACACAAATATCACAGAGCATGCTAGGAATGAAATTAAAACACATAATCATTTAAGTGTGCTATAGTCTAAAATTTCAAAGAGCTTGCCCGAGGATCCTTTGTTAGCACTAAGCTTACAAGGATATACATATTCAATCATCACAAATCACACAAATCACAAAGCTTACTCGGTGTACTAACCTAAGTTCACAAAGTTTGCTTGGAATAACAATCAGCATATAGAATGTAAAGCTTGCCCGGAACAAGAATTTCTTGTTAAAAGCTAGCTATAACACATAATCATCTCAAGAATTCAAGCTTGCTCGGGAAATTAGTACAACAGTGTACTCTACCCGGAAAGTGTAAACACTTCAAAGCATGCCCGAAAATCATAAACTTAGTAAAAAATGACTAAGTTTGCCCGTAAAGGTTATAAAACATCAAACCTTACCCGAAATTACATATTCAAACATATTCAACTGTTTTGTGCCCGGAAAGATTATAAAACATCAAACCTTACCCGAACTCACATATTCAACCTATTAAAGGCAAAACGCAACACTTTTTGACTCAAACCACTTGTCAAATTATATTTTTCATTAAAGATCATAGTTTAAGAGCAAATGGTGCATTTAGAGATCAAATTTCAGTCGTATTTCTCTTCAAAACAATTTCTTCTATTTTCTGAAAAGATCTCAAGAATGGGATCATATTGACTAAGTAGCTTTCTCAATACTTCATTCTCAGCATTATTATGACAACATAGATAGGTTAACAGCAGGTATAAACTTAGCATGAATTTCATCTCTTTGGTGATATGATTAAGGTTCATTTAGTAGCATAATGCATTAATGGTCAACACTGTGCTATGATGCCTCATATCTCTTCTCAAAGCTTATTTGGCTTTCCCCAGATCACCCCATGTTGACTCCAACCTCCTGTATTTGGTCAAAAAATTGTTTTTGTATGACAGAACTTATTGGATCTTTTTGTATTTTTGATTTTCAAACATATATAGAGGTTGAACGTTGGACTTACTGTTAAATAACAAGCCTTTCATTCAAGATGAGACAGATTTTGTCAACATCTTTGTAGTTCTTAGTTGTAACCCTCTTGTTTGATAAAATATTTAAAACACTTATCAACTTTTGGTTGATTTATTCATTATTCTCTCAAATTTTCTAACACATGTTCTTTGTCATATTTAAAGATGTTTCATTTTTGGTTGACCAAATAACAACAGGCTTGTGTATGATTGGGTAGTCACTTTTATGCCTATCATTTGGAGAGATTTATCTTGAGACATACAAAGACGACTATGTATCTCCACATAAAGATTTGCATGTTCATTATGTTTATATCACCTTAGATTTTACATAATCATGGGAAAGCAACCATACATGTTAATGACTATACTAAGGTCCTTTTAGCCTATTAAATCCATATGATTGGCTAAGTAGTCAATGTACTATCATTTCCCAATATAAGTTCAGTTTAGTATCAAATCACCCCAATGTCTCTTAATTGGCAGGAAAATGGCTATCATGTTTGACCAAAAATGGTCAATAGGACCAAACATACATGTTAATATATGTCCTTTCAAACTCAAAGCTATTGACATAGTTTTAAGTGAAGGAATAAGAAACAAGCCATAATTTCCCCAAATGCATTCAGTTATTTCAGGTCAATGGCTATCCTTTGAATCTGTAAGATTTAAGGACCAAACATACATAAGTGCATGTCCTTCCAACTGGGCAAATGACATAATTTTTAGCAAAAACTACTACTTGAGACTTTTCTTTTAAAAATCCTTCTTTTAAGCTTCTATAAAGCTTGAACTGAATAATCTTATCATATCTCTACACCATTAATCAACTTGCTCATGTTTTAACCAAAATAAAGTATTTATGCAAAATTCATTGGAAAACTTCATTTTATCACTTAATTTTGACATAATATTTATTTTGACATAAACAGTTGTAACATAATCAAATCTTAATCAAACTTAATATTATCAAGACAAGTAGACAGTACTGACATTCAAGGTCTATCCTATCTTAATAACATCATAAGATTGGATAAAACACATATCAACTGATAAGCTTATATTAACAAGTGAATCATAACAAGAACACTCATCCTAACATCACAAATGCACATCAACTGATAAACATGCACACATATTAAACAAATCAATCATGTCAAACTTTGCACACATAATCAGTTAAAGCACATAACAGTTAACATATCAAGCAACATATTCAAGCATATTCACTAATCATTCATTATGTGTGACCTCTAACAGAATAATCAGTTAGCACATAGAGGCACACAACTAGGCACACATCCTTAATCAGATTTCATCAGAGTTGATCATTCCCAGGGCTTTCAGAAGAAAGTTGACCCTGGTTCTATCAAGTGGTTTGGTGAATAGGTCAGCCAAGTTGTCACTTGTATCAACTCTTTGCATTTCAATCAAACCTTTTTCACTGCAATCTCTGATGAAGTGATGTCTAATTTCAATGTGCTTAGTTTTAGAATGTTGAATTGGATTCTTAACAGTAAAATATGCAGCAGTATTGTCAATAAGAATAGGGGTGTTCAGAAAATTCAAACCATAGTTCAACATCTGATTTTGAATCCATAGAACTTGTGCACAGCAGGCAAATGAAGCACCATATTCAGCTTATGCAGTAGAGATTGAGATAGTAGTCTGCCTTTTGCATTGCTATGACACTAGCCTTTCACCCAAAAATTGACATCCTCCTGAGGTTGACTTTCTGCTCATGTTACAGCCATCATAACCATTGTCTGTATATGCAATCAGATCAAAAGATTGGTTCTTTGGGTTCCAAATTCCTAAGTCTGGGCTTCCCTTCAAATATCTGAATATTCTTTTAACCACATTCATGTAGGATACTTTTGGACTTGATTGGAATCTTGCACACACACATACAACAAACATGATATCGGGTTGCAGTCAGATACATCAGAGATCCAATTTTGGCTCTATATTCATGTTCATCCATAGGCTCCCCCCTTTTCATCTGCAATCATCTTTTCTTTGGTGTCCATTGGAGTTGAAGCAGTTTTGTACTCATGACAGTTGAACTTGTTCAAGATGTCCTGCACATATTTATTTGGGTGAATGAAGATTCCTTCAGCTTTCTGTTGAACTTGTAATCCAAGAAAAAAGTTCATTTCTTCCATAGAGCTCATGCTGTATTTGGACTTCATTACCCCTTCAAACTCCATACACATTTGTTCATTTGTAGATCCAAAGATGATGTCATCCACATACACTTGTAACAGAAGTAAGTCTGATCCATTTATTTTATAGAAGAGTGTCTTGTCAATGGCTCCTCTTTTAAAGCCATTTTCAAGAAGATGATTTGCCAGCTCATCATACCAAGCTCTAGGAGCTTGATGCAATCCATATAGGGCTTTGTTAAACTTATACACCCTGTTTGGATACAAAGGATCCTCAAAACCTGTAGGTTGAGCTACATACACCTCTTCATCGATCTTTGCATTTAGAAATGCAGACTTAACATCAAGCTGGAACACTTAAATGTTCTTTGAGGCAGCATATGCAAGAAAGATCCTGATAACTTCAAGTCTTGCAACAGGTGCAAAGACCTCCTCAAAGTCTATTCCTTCTTCTTGAAGACATCCCAGTGCCACAAGGCTAGCTTTATTCTTAATCACCAAACCCCTCTCATCCCTTTTGTTTCTAAAAACCCATTTGCTTCCTATTACATATCTGTCTATTGGCCTATCAACAAGATCCCACACATGTAGGTCTCTGAACTGTGCTAGTTCCTCTTGCATTGCTTCTACCCAACTATTGTCTTTTAGTGCTTGAGCAATGTTCTTTGGCTCTATTTGGGATAGAAAACAGGAGTAAAGACAAATGTTTGCAATCTCAGAATGACTTCTTGTGACTCTTTCATGCAAGTCTCCAATGATGTTTTCAGAAGGATGATTCTTTTCCACATAATGAGTTTGTACAATCATATCCGTAGACAAATTTGTGTCAAGATTTGTTTCATTGAGATCTGGTTCTTCAATGATCAAATCAGTTTCTGCATCATGAAATTCTGATGCTTCATCATTATTTTATCCTGAAGTAGATGCACCATTGTTTTCTAAATTCAATCTTTGAAACAAATCTTGAAATCTTGCAGTAGATGAAGGTTCTACTTCATTCAATAGGTTACTTGTGTTTCCCTCACTCTGAACTGAATTATTCTGTACTTCTTGATT
This sequence comes from Bidens hawaiensis, assembly GCF_021521415.1. Classification (NCBI taxonomy): domain Eukaryota; kingdom Viridiplantae; phylum Streptophyta; class Magnoliopsida; order Asterales; family Asteraceae; genus Bidens; species Bidens hawaiensis. The sequence continues at coordinate 40,026 of NW_027506065.1, forward strand.
GTCTTGATTGTTCTCAGTATGATCATGTTCAGGATTGTGATTGTTTTCTTGATTTTGATCAACATTATCACTTGAGGAATTCTTCACAAAAGTATATTCCTTTTCTTTTCTAGCAACCTTCTTCCATAATTCTTCCATGTCCAATGTTTTCTTCTTTTTCTCTTCAATTACACTGGTCTTGTAGAAAGATTCATCAAAGTCTTCAGGATAAATCTTGAAAGACCTTATCAACTTTTCATGATCAAACAGCCATGCTGCACCATCAACTATATCGAATTGATTCTCATTAAAGATGATATCAGATGATTCTATAACACTCAAATGGTCTTTTACATATACTCTGTATGCTTTTGAGTGTGTAGAATATCCAACAAAGAAACAATCTAGGGATTTTGTTTGAAACTTGTTCAAATAGTCCCTCGTGTTCAGAAGAAAACATTTGCATCCAAAGGGCTTGAAAAACTTGATATAAGGCTTTCTGTTGTGAAATATTTCATAAGGTGTCTTGTTATGCCTCTTGTTGACAAGTACCCTGTTCTGAACATAACATGCTGTATTTATGGCTTCAGCCCAAAAAGTAACAGGTAAATTAGCATCTGCTAACATGGTTCTTGCAGCTTCAATTAGAGTTCTGTTTCTTCTTTTTGCAACACCATTTTGTTCAGGAGTTCTAGGAGCTGAGAATTGTTGTAGTATTCCCTTTTCTGCACAAAATTCTTGCATAACTCCATTCTTTAACTCAGTACCATTGTCACTTCTTATCATTTTAACCTTCTTATTCAATTTGTTCTCAATCATTTTTACACAACCTTTAATCAACTCTACAGTCTCATCCTTTGTACTTAGGAAATAAACCCAAGTATATCTTGAATAGTCATCAATGATCACAAGACAATATCTTTTCTTTCCTATACTTGGCACACTCACAGGACCAAAGAGATCCATGTGAAGTAATTCAAGTACTTGATCAATTGAGTTGGTGTGAGCTTTGGCTTATGAGTAGATTTGTGTTGTTTTCCCTTTTGACATGAACTACAATGATCTTCCAATTTGAACTTTCTTGTAGGTAAGCCTAATACATGCTCACCTTTGACAAGTCTATTAATGTTCTTCAAGTTCACATGACAAAGTTTCCTATGCCACAATTTTGACTCATTTTCAGTGGCTTTGGACACAAAACATGCACCCCCTCTTGAAACAGCTTCTTTCATATTCAATTCATATAAGTTGCCATTTCTTGGTGCCATCATCATAATCATTTCAGGTGGAATTCCAAATTCAGGTTTTAGAATGAAACAGTGTGAATCATCAAAACTGACTTTGTATCCCTTATCACACATTTGTGATATACTCAGTAGATTATATTGAAGACCCTCAACATGAAATACATTATCAAATGAGACTTTTCCATTTGTTAAAATTCCTTTCCCAACAATCTTTCCACCATTTTCATCACTCCCAAATGCTACAGGACCTTCAAACTATTCTTCATAATTGACAAGAGATCTCTTGTCACAAGTCATGTGCCTAGAACATCCACTATCCATATACCATATGTCATTCAGGGGAGTGGATTGTTCCTACACAAAAGAAAGAGTTTGATTATTTGAGTGATGAAGTGTAAGCTAGATCAACTTGCAAATCATCAAATTCAGTTTCAGAGGCAACTTGGGAAGTGAGTGTTGTTGGTTCAGGATCTTCATGAGCGACTTCTATATTGTCTGAATTGTCTGTCTCATAACCACACTCTCTTGGGGTTTTAACAAATGATGTTGAGCCTAGACAGTCTTCTGATGCAGTGACACACTCCTTCACTACATAATCTTTCTTTTCAGAGTAGTCTCTCACATCAGCAACTGTCTCAACCTTAGTTTCAGTCTTAGGTTTCCAAAGGAATCCTTCAGGTTCAAATCCATGTTTCATTAGAAACTTTTCATCACCAGTGAGTTCTGTTGGTTTCTTCCTAGGAAATGCATCTCTTCTTCTTGTCTTCTCATTGCTTGATGATCCTTGATAACTATCAAATTTGACAGATTGAGTATCCCTTTTGTGGATTATTCTCAAGGGTTGAAAGTTCTTTTTCACATTTTTCTCATGCTTCACTGGAGATTTTCCCCTTTGATCATGCTTAGTCACTTGTTTCTTGGCTTTCATTGAAGGCTTTTGGCTTTCTTTCTTCAGAACTTCTTTTTCACAAGCTTTTCCCTTTCCCAGGTATTCATCATACTTTTGTTTATACACAACAAAGTCTTGTCCATACTTTGTTTCATCTTGGACATGAAAAGGCTTGAATTTGAGTCTTTTATTACAGGAGTCTGTATGATAACCATACTCATCACACCTCTTGTACCAAACATTTCCTTTATATTTCTCATGTTCTTTTTCTTTCTTGAATCTTTCACTTGGTTTGGGTTCTTTGACTCCAGTGGTCTTCTGATTCTTTAGACTATCAAAGTTGATTGAGAAAGGGACAAACTCCTCAATCTTGATGTCTTGTCTTTCAGTCTTGCTTTTTACAAACACAATTTTTTGCATATTCAGTGGTTCCTCATCTTGATTCTCTTTATGTCTTGATTGTCTCTTCTCATATTCTTCCATTGTTTCCACTTCTCCAATATCAAGGACTTCATGATTAGAGAAAATAGGATAAACAGGGATAAAGTTTTCAACATCTACATTTTCTTTTACCCTATTTTTGTTGTTCTGCTTTATCCTTTCCAATACTTCCTGGCTTGGAGGCCTTACAGCATTGTAATTTACCTTATTCTTTTCACATATGTCAAAGGACACATGTTCTCTCTTTGTTCTTTCATTCTGTTTCTTCATTCTTGATGTGACAGGTGGATACATTGGAAGTTTGTCAATGGATTCTGGCTTCTTGAATTTTCTTCCTCTTTCAGCAGCTTTGATTTCCTCATCAGTGATTTGATCACTTAAATTACTCAAGTCATTTTGATTCAAATCAATTGAATCAAAGTCATTTTCAGAGACTTGAACTCCATTTGACATTTCTTCTTTTAAATCTTTCTTCACAACAAACTCTCCTTCTTCACTCACCTCAACATTCTTATACAAATCCACAAGTTCTTCTTTGTCTTGAAAAACATCTTTGAATTGTTGTTAAAGTTGTTATTGAAGTTGTTGGTGTTGGGTCTCTACTGATATTGAGGCTGCTGTTGATATTGAGACTGCTGATTTCTTGGTTGGTTCTGAAATTGGTTCACTTGGAAGTTTCTTGGCATATTACATTCTCTTGCAAAATGACCAAGCTGTTGACAGTTATAGCAAATGGCTTTTGACTTGTCAAAACCAATTCTTTCATTTGGCCCTGATAGGAGTGACCTACCAGTCCTGTTATATATCCTTTTGCTTCTAAGAGCCAACATAGCTGCTTGCCACTTCAAATCCATATCATCCAAGTCATCAGCATCTATCTGCTCAAGATCATCTTGTACCACACTTGTGTGAATTAAATTCTTTGCAATAAATGCATTATATGACTCAGTAAACATTGAAAGCAAGGCCTGTGTATCACTGCCTTGACCATTTCCACCACTAGTGTGAGGAACATTCCCATTTGCGTTAGAGACAGAATCAGTGTCATCAATCAGCTGCACATTGAATCTTTGCTGGTTTCCATGATTACTTGTGCTACCACCAACAAATGATTTTGGAGTATCAGAATTAAGTTCAACAGGTTCTTCAATGATAGGGATCTACTGTTGATTCTTGGTAGTCAAATTACCCATAGGTGCAATAAATGCATTTGAAACATTGAAGCAGGGTATTTCCTCCTTAATCATCTCATTCTCTATCATTTCTATCTCTGTAGCTTGAAGAAAGCACACTACATCATCCAATTTCAAGTCATTGAAGTTATGCTTCTGAAGGATGAAGTTGCAGGAAGTGTACCATTCATTTGGCATAGAGTTGAGCAGCTTGGTATTAAGGTCAAAGTCAGTCATGACATAGTCTGTGGTTCTGAGATCATTCACTATTGATAAGGATCTCTCCATAATAGACTTCAACCTTTCTCCTTCTTTATACTTAAATCTTTCTAGCTGCTGCTTCAATCTCTGCTTCTTGATGTTTTTTAGCTCAATATTTCCCTCAAACATTTCAAGTATTGCATCATACATTACCTTGGCATTGGGATGATGTGCAACCTTGGTAAGTATTTCCCAAGACAGGCCTAGCTTCAACATAGCTAAAGCCTTGTCATCTACTTTTCTCATCCTTTCTCTTATAGCAGCAGTTGCAGCTGTGTTTGCACCTTCCTCTTCAGTGCCTTGTAGACCATTCTTGATGGAGTTCCACATATCAACATCATTATAGCAAGCGGCTGCTTGAAAAAAGACTTTCCATTTCGTGAAATTTTCCTGTCCATACAGTCTAGGAATCTTGTTAGTAGATACCTCTTGTTCTTCGTAACCAGACATTTTGAGAAATTAAAAGTAGTTTCTTTATAAAAACAGAGTTCAAAAATAATCAGATCTGAAAACCGGTTGTTCAGATCTGAGTTGTCTGATGCGATTAGAACAAGATTTATATGTAAACATTAAAACTTTAAATAGAATAAAGAAGAGAAAACACCAAATGATTGTAGATCTGGAAGAAAAATGAAGAACAGAGCTGCTGACGTCACTTTTCAATGGAACAGTGGACTGTTTACGTCATCTTTCTTCAAATCTTCAATCAACAACAATCTTTCCAAAATAGCAGTAACAAGCTCTGATACCACTTGTCAGGTCCCCGATTTCAGCTGGATCTTACTCAAATCATGTCATAACTCACACAAATTAATGTGTGACAAGAGATTTAACGACGGGTTGCTATATTTAGAAAGATCACCGTTTGTTAAAGGCGGAATCAATAACAAACATACGGTTGCATAATCAATATTCAAAGGTAACTAACACGACAAGATTCACTCAAAAGATTTCCATTTATATAATATTACTCATACAAACGATAATCTATTTAGGGTTTCTTGAAGGAAGGTTTATCCGTACGAATCCTGTGACAGCCGTCACCCTCAATAAATATTCTTTCTTATCCAAAAGGTGTAAAGGCCGGGATTTGCTTGTCCTGGGCGGCGTGCCCTAAAACATTCTATTTATAGGCCTGCCACCCTAATACAACTGTCATTCCTTCTAGAAACCCCAAACATTAATACATATCCAAATTACATAATCACAAAATATTCTAAGTGTAAAACAAGTCTTCCGGGTATGCTTTGTTAGCAATATTCATTTCCCGAGTACGCTGTGTACTCTGTCATCCTTCAAGACTTGGTAACATAGAAGTGTGCTTGGATCAGTTTCCGGGTAGACTTTACTAGAAGAGTATTTTACCAAGTAAAATACTCACCGTGTAGACTTCAATCTTCTTGACTTTGCCAGACTTTGCCCGACAAACCCTTACAAGCAACCTTGTTCGTCAACGGTCCATTCAACTCCTTTGCTACAAAATAACTTATTAGCAAAGTGTGCTCGGTAGCAATGTTCCTTGCTTGAGTTGAACTATGCCGATGATACTTAAGATATATCAATATTCATCAAGCTTGCCTGGACCAATCATTATTATCAATACCTTGCCCGGTCTTCCAATCTCTTGGTTTCTTGAACTTGGTTAGCCAAAATGTTACTCGGAGATAAACCTTACTCGGCTATGAAGAACTAACTTGCTAGACAAAGTGATCCTTGCCCGGGAATATACTAACTAGCAGACCTTACTCGGTAATACACTAATTAGTGAACCCTACTCGGATAATCACTTAAGAAGAATTCTAAAAGATAACCTTGCCCGATAGGCAAAATATCGTACCCGGCTAAGTAAAAGCTTGCTCGGATGTCTAAGATGTGCCCGATTCCATACTTAGCGAATTCTCAGGAGGTTGAGAAGATTCCAATCTTCCAAATATCTTCCCTAGGTCAATTCTTGACTCAACATATCATTTCCCATTATCTGCAAAAAAACAATTCATTAAAAATTCGGGACATTTTTCTTAACATTTTTTTATATTTTTTTTCCTTTTCTTTAATAAAAATTGAAATGTTTTTTTTTTTACTTTTTTTTAACCAAAAGAAAACGTCTGTTCCCATCCCCACACTTAAAATCTACATTGTCCCCAATGTAGAAATAGAAAAAGATATAAAATAAAGCAGAATAAAAAATGTAAGCAAATAAAACAATAAATTGGAACAGACTCCCATGGTAATAATGCAGTTATCTTCAAAAGTCTCGTTCCAAGGCGACCATATAGCATTTCATTCGCGGCCGCAGCTTCTGGGTGTCCTCTACAATATGATAAGCTCAGAAAACCCTTGTCCGAATAGAGATTGAGTACGAACAAGAAAATCCAATCCTGCAAAATAAAACTCAAAACAACCCAAAGCAGAAATCAAACAGACTCTAAGGACTAAAAAGACTCAAAGAAAAATAAAATAAAACAGAATAATAAATAAAAAGAAAATAATGCAACTAAATTTTGTACAAACTCTACAACTCGGGCAAAGTCCCGAGTGTGCTCTCCTCCTCTACTCTCCTGGCGGATCAAGGTAGATCGCTTCCTCTTCGCGATCACCAAGTGGACCTCCAACATAATGCTTTAGTCTATGCCCATTCACTTTCCAAGAATGTCCATCTTCAGCCTCTATCTCAACCACTCCATACGGAAATGCCTCTTTCACAACGAACGGACCAGCCCATCGGGATTTCAATTTACTCGGAAACAACTTCAACCGGGAATTATACATAAGCACCTTATCCCCACACTTAAACTCTTTGGGCCCCTTAATATGTTTATCATGGCGTTCCTTTGTCCGCTCCTTATACCCCCAACTTCTTTCATACGCTTCATTCCGTAGCTCCTCAACCTCATGAATCTAAAGAAAACGACTCTTTTCCGACGCAGATAAATCAAGATATACAACTCTTAATGCCCAATACGCACGATGTTCTAACTCAACAGGCAGATGACACGCCTTTCCATAAACTAGCCGAAAGGGAGTGGTCCCGATAGGCGTTTTGAACGCAGTACGAAAGGCCCAAAGTGCATCATCTAGCTTTTCAGCCCAGTCTCCGCGACTGTTCCCAACTGTCTTCTCTAAGATCCTCTTAATGCCACAATTGGTGTTTTCCACTTGACTGCTAGTCTGAGGATGGTAGGCCATAGAGAGTCGGTGGGTAACCCCATAACGTTTCAGAACCTTATCCATCTGAGCATTACAAAAGTGGGTACCCCGATCACTGATCAGGGCCTTAGGAGTACTGAATCGAGCAAAGAGTTTTCGAATGAATCCCACTACAACCCACGCATAATTTCTAGGTAAGGCTTGAGCCTCCACCTATTTGGACACGAAATCGACAGCAACGAGGATGTATTTGTTCCCTCTAGACATAGGAAATGAACCCATAAAATCAATGTCCCATATATCGAATATCTCAACCACCTGGATGGGGTTTTGGGGCATCTCATTTCGGGATGAGATGTTACCGGCTCTCTGACACGCGTCACATGAACGAACAAACTCATGCGCATCATGAAAAATAGTCGGCCAATAGAATCCCGCATCAAACACGCGTTTGGCGGTATTAGTCGCACCAACATGGCCACCAGTCGGGCCCTCATGACAATGTCGAAGAATACTACGAGCTTCATCACCAAAACACATCGTCGAATCACCTGATCCGAGCCAATACGAAATAAGTACGGATCCTCCCAAATGTAGAACTTGACATCTGCAAAGAACTTCTTCTTTTGCTGATATGTCAGTCCGGGCACTAACTCACCAGAGGATAGATAATTCGCAAGATCAGCAAACCATGGAAACCCCTCTTCACTCGCCTTTAAATACAATAATGTCTCACCCGGGAAATCATCACCAATTTTTTGTTCCCGGGTCTTATCCAAGTCGGAATTTTCTAGCCATGACAAGTGGTCGGCGGCGACATTTTCAGCTCCTCTTTTATCTTTAATCTCTATATCGAACTCCTGAAGCAAAAGCATCTAACGAAGGAGTCGAGGCTTCGCATCTTTCTTAGCGAACAAATACCGCAGAGCCACATGATCAGAGAAAATGATAGCCTTAGAAAGCACGAGATAGGAACGGAATTTATCGCACGTTAAAACAATTGCAAGAAGTTCCTTCTCTATCGTGGTGTAATTCTCCTGAGCATCGTTAAGGGTTTTGCTAGCATAATAGATGGGATGAAAATGTTTCTCCCGACACTGCCCTAACACGGCTCCAACAGCAAAATAACTCGCATCACACATGATCTCAAACGGAAGATTCCAATCGGGAGCAACAAGAATAGGAGCACTCACTAACCTCTCCTTAATCAACTCAAACGCCCTCAAACATTCTTCACTAAAATCGAACGGCCTATCTTTCTCTAGAAGTTGGGTCATACGACGGGAGATTTTCGAGAAATCTTTATTAAATCAGCGATAGAATCCTGCATGACCTAAAAAACTATGAATAGACTTCACGGAAGTGGGTGGTGGAAGCTTGGAAATGGTGTCTACCTTAGCTCTATCTACCTCAATCCCCGCACAAGAAATCTTATGACCTAAAACAATACCCTCATGAACCATTAAGTGGCATTTCTCCCAATTAAGCATAAGGTTCGTCTCTTCTTATTTAGCGAGCACTCGATCTAAGTTACGCAGACAATCATCGAAGGAATTCCCAAAGACAGAAAAATCATCCATAAAGACTTCCATGGAATCCTCGATTAACTCATGGAAAATGGCCACCATGCAACACAGAAATGTGGCAGGAGAGTTACATAATCCGAATGGCATGCGTCGGTACGCGAATGTGCCAAAGGGACATGAAAATGTGGTCTTCTCCTGATCACCGGGGCGATGGGGATCTGGAAATAACCAGAAAATCCATCAAGGAAACAGTAGAACTGTTGTCTAGACAAACGCTCAAGCATCTAATCGATGAATGGAAGCGGAAAATGGTCCTTTCATGTGGCCTCGTTAAGTCTGTGGTACTCGATGCAAACTCGCCACCCTGTTACAGTCCGTGTCGGTGTGAGCTCATTCTTTTCATTCGTGATAACTGTTATACCGCCCTTTTTAGGGACCACCTAGACTGGGCTAACCCACACGGAGTCGGAGATCGGAAAAATCAAACCAGAATCAAGCAACTTAATAACCTCCTACTTGACAACCTCCTGCATGTTCGGGTTAAGCCTCCTCTGTGGCTGCACCACAGGTTTAAACTCGTCCTCCATAAAGATTTTATGCGTGCAGAACGACGGGTTTACACCTTTTATATACATAAGCTTCCAGGCGATGGCATGCTTATGAGATTTCAGAACAACCATCAACTTCTCCTTCTCCTCCGTCTCCAAACTCGAATAGATGATGACGGGAAGTTGAGACCCCTCCCATAAAAACGCATACTCAAGGTGAGATGGAAACTGATGGGGGGGGGGGGGGTTTCTCAACTGATGGTTTTTCAATCGGAAACTCTCGCTCTTCAACCGCAAGGACATTAGAAAATATTTGGGAACTCATGATCGGCTCGTGTCCTCCTGTCTCAGGTAACTACTGCTCCTCCATCTCCTGCAACTCAAAATCAAATTCTGTCATCTCGAATGACTGATTTTCCACATCGATGATCTGGGTGTCAGACGTGTCTCTCTGGCAGACCTTCGTAAGATAGTCTCCTACATGTATCATGAAAGTGTCGATGAAGTAGAGAGTGTCATCCTGCTGCTGGGTATGCCTCATGGATTTCTGCACGTCGAATGTGACCGTGTCATCATGAAATCGAAGAGTCAATTTGCCATCGGCAACATCAATGAGAGCGTGTAAGGTGGATAAGAATGGGCGGCCGAGGATGAACGGGACGTTCAAGTCCTCATCCATATCGAGAATGACAAAGTCGATCGGAAAGATGAATTTGTCCACATGCACCAACATGTTCTCCACAATGCCCCTTGGGAACTTCACAGATCGGTTGGCCAGCTGGATACTTATTCGGGTGGGAAGCAGCTCTCCCACGTTAAGTTTGGCAAACACAGATAGGGCATGAGGTTAATACTTGCACCGAGGTCGGCCAAAGCATTAGTAACATGAAGATTACCAATCAAGCAAGAAATGGTAAAGCTGCCCAGATCTGTCATCTTCCTAGGAAGCTTGTACTGAACGACGGCAGAACACTCCTCACTAAGAGTAACAGTCGAAAGCTCCTCAAGTTTCTTTTTATTAGTGAGCAAATCTTTCAGAAACATGGTGTGTTTCAGCATGTTTGCAAGAGCTTCGATAAATGGAATGTTCACATGGAGCTTCTTTAGCATGTCGAGAAACCTAGAGTACTGCTCCGAATCATTCTTCTTCACTAGACGACCAGGGTATGGAGGTTTTAGTTTATAGACGCGCACCGGTTCCTGTTCAACCTGCTTCTCCTTCTCAACTGACGCACCGCCTGACCGTGATGTACTTGCTGGGCCTCACCTTTGGTTCACCTTGTCAGGCGGTGTATCCAACTCCAGCTCCTCGTCGACCTCTTCTTCCTCTCTTGGTGTATCTCTAACGTCCCCTCTCCCACTTCGGGTAGTCACTGCCTTGGCCTGAGCATTTTGAAATGGTTTAGAATAGGTAGGACCGGGATTAGGGACGGTTTTACTTGGAAGACACCCTGAGGGTCGTTGATCAATCTTTACGGAAAACTCACCAAACTTGGCCTCGAGATTCTGAAATGCGACCTGTTGTCCCTTCATAAATGTCTCATGTTGCATAAGAGTGGATTTGGTGTTGGCATCATTTTGTAATAGTTGATTTAATAATTGAGATTGGTTAGCCAACATCTCCTCGATCTTAGAAGTAATATTTGGTACATGAGCAGGTTCTGGGGCGGGTTCTTGGAACAAATTTTGGCGTTGCTGATAACCGGTGTTACCTGCCCGCCAGTTAGAATTAGAATTGTTGTTTCGCCACCCAGAATTGAAGGAACAGTTTTGATTAGCAAGAAAATCTACCTCCTCCTGAGAATCAACAGGACAATCGGCTGTCTCGTGATTTCCACGACATATCTCGCACCTACGAGCTTGCAACTTAAGCTCTTTCACTTCCCTCTTCAGTGCATCCACATTTGTCGACACACTCGTATTCTGATCAACATGATGCATTCCACGTGATGCTGAGATGGTTGAGGCCTTGGCAGCCTAGACGGACCTTCTACTCGGTGTATGCTGATCCCTTAATGCAATGCTCTCAAACATTTCTTCAGCCTCCTCTATGGTGAGTTTATCGAGCATGTTCCTCCGGCAGCGGTATTGAACCGTTGTTGGGTTTCGGGAGTAAGACCGTTATAGAATTTTTCAACCACAGCCCAATCGTTTAGGCCAGGCTGAGGGCAACGACTTATAAGAGTTTGGAAACGCTCCCACGCGGAATAATAGGACTCATCAGGGTCCATATGAAAAGAACGGATATGCTCGCGTAGACGCCCAACCTTCGATTGAGAGAAATACTTCCTAAGGAACTTGTATTGCAAGTCGGCCCATGTGGTGATTGAGGCGTTCAGAAGAGAGTCAAACCATGTAGCAGCACGACCAGAAAGTGAGAATGGAAATATCTTAAGATGAATGACGTCGGACGAAATATTATTAATATTAAAAGTCTCGCAAATCCGCACGAATCGGGACAGGTTTCCTGGAGCATCTTCGTCATCCAAGCTGTGGAACTGAGCAGAATTAGTGATAGAATTCATGACGTGAGAGGGAATTTGCGAGTTTTGGTTATTAGTCGCAGCAGGTCGGACGATTACAGATCGGGCTCCCATAATGCCATCACTAGCTCTAGCATGAACAATTTGTCTTGGTGGTGGAACGGCGTCGCCCATATCTATTCTAGGAGTAGAGACGGTAACCTGGATGTCGGGTGAATCGCTCTCGCTATCAGTAGTTTCCTTAAGTCGCTCCTGAAACTCTCTCTCAGGCTCTTTCGATGCAATGAATAAAGGTGGGCCTTGAGAACGGGTATTATGCATAAACTAAAACAAAATGATTTAATTAATTTTTTTTTGTTATATTTTTTTTAAAGGAAAACTAAACCTAAAGGCACAAATAGCAAGTAAAGGTACCTAAAGGAAAAATAACAACTAAAAAAAATAAACAATTAAACACATCAGATAATCAACTCGGTTCAAACAAAGAATTTGCAGTGTCTCCGGCAACGGCGCCAAAAACTTGAAGTGTGAAAAACGTAAATAATATTAAAAACCAAGTTTTGCCGAATTCACCTAAAAAACCACACAATCGGCAAGTGTACCGGACACTATGTAGCTAGCAAGTAAGAACGTATATCGAACCTTGGACACTATGGGTAAACTCTAATTATTAAACCTAATGATTACTAACCTAGATTTTCTTTTGATTTTTTTAGAATTCTTTTTTTATGTTAAATATACTAATAATACTTAACTAATTAATAATTAACTAAAAATAAAACTTTATAAAAAATTGGGTTTTAAAACAAATATGAGAAACGACTACCTAGGTAATGGGATCCTACTAGTTAAATTAATAGTTAACGAACTTGACTTGGTTGAAAAACAATATCTTAAAAAATATGACACTAAAGACCACTAAAGTACGCTAGATCGTCTCCCAGCCTCACCAACGACACCCTAGAACTCTATTGGCATGTGAAACTTAATTTCTAAAGGTTTGGATCACCTCCCGGTCTCACCATGCCTAACAATATTATGGTACCCCAATACCCAAATCACCTCCTGGTCTCTTTGAATACAATATATATTAATATAAATGGGGTATTTTTAATTAACTTGAACACAACTTGCATCAAAATAATCTTAGGGACCTAGGATAACTCACTCAAGTGCAATTATTACCCAAACCCGCAATAGACAAAGATGACACAACACTAAATTGCCTCCCGGCGTCTCTAGTGAAAAAACAATAAAATCTAATAAACTTTTATAAATTACTCCTACGGTTATTTCGACTATAAACCACAAACAAGTTGAAAACACAAAGTAAACAACCTAATCATGTGTCTAACAATCACCAAAAACTATTAAACACAAGTGGAATAAATATTAAAATAATAAACTAGATTAAATTACTCAACAATATTGTGACCAAACCAATAAAATTTTTTACCATAATATTAAATCAACCAAACAAATAATAGTTCGTCAAACCATTAATCTAACATAGTGCTCAACCAAAACCTAGGTAGTAAAATAGTATCTAGCTGCTCATAATTAAATACGAAACAAAAGTAAAATAGTGATTATGTTTCATAAAATAAAACTAAAGATAAATGAGTGTGCCTTTTTATTTTGTTGTGTTGATTTGTTGTATGACGAACTGCTAAAAAAGGAGGAAAATAATTTTTGACCACAATTCTAGCTCCATGTCACGTGAACTCTTCTTCCCAATCACCAACAGTAGCGCAGCAATCCCAAAATAATATATATACTTCTTCTTTGACTTTCGTATGACATCTCTTTATACTAATCATATATTAGGGTTTTTTTTTTAATTCTTTTATTGTATTTTCTTGTGGCCCACCAACCATTAGCTCATTTGAAATGTTTTAACGAGCTTCCCTGCACTTTATAAAGAAATAAAATTTATAAGTAATTGAAGCATGGTTAACGTGGAATTTTATCTTTTAATAAGCATATTAACATGAAACTCCACAAAATATGTGGTCATTTATTCCACCAATTATTACTTTAATGCAATTGTGGTCTCAAGTTTAGTATAAATACTATAATTTAGCTCGTTTAAAAATTAAAACTTTAAAATCCAAATATGAGCCAATTAGATATAATTTAATAACAACTAGCCCAAAAACTACTCAAAAGTGTAGGGAATATCTATGTATTTTATATGTATTTTAGCCCATATCAGACATCAGTTGCAGAAGTAAACAAATAGCGTTCAAATAAAACAAGTAAGCAAAAAGTAAGTTAGGCATAAACCGATATGCACACAAGGATTAACAGTTGCGGTTTTGAATACTAGATGATAGTTAAATATATTAGATACGCACATGTCCCCAAAATATTGAAAACAAGTAAAATAGGGAGTAATTACTCACCTGATTGGATGAACGGAATATAAATGATGATGTGAGAATGATGAACCCTTAGGAATTTACCATCAAGGATTCCTAATTAAATAATATAACATGAATTAATTATAAAAAGTATAACACGATTTTTAAATGAATTAATATTTCAGTGAGATTTGAGTTAAGTTAGGGATTGTAATGTTATTGATTGGACGTTTAATCTCTCCGGTTTTATTATTATTATTGCAAGCCAATATTATTTCTATCCTTTGATTGGAGGAATTAATACAAAATACCATCGATTTATACTTGATAAAAATAACTAATTAAACCTTTTAAACAACTAAATTATTTAAACATATAAACATGATTTAAGATAAAATAAACATAGGTAAATAAATAAATAATAATAATGTGTAAATAAAAATATGCTTTGAATCGTCAACGAAGCTTTAAAGATAAGGTTTTATTTAACGTGTCTAATATGTTTATTATATTATCGTTTAAAAAAATTTAATATAATATACATTTAATATATATATATATACATATATATACACACACATATATACATGACGAGTTTGTAAAGCCGTTCAACGACAAGGAAACATGAGCTAAAAGTGTCGGGTTTTAATAAGGTAAAGATGGTTTATTATTATTATTATTATTAAAATATACATATATATATATATATATATATATATACATATAGGGGTGGGATCTAGAGAGAACTTCTCTAAAAGAGAGAAGTAGAGAACTACTAAAGAATTATTTTTAAAAAAGTATTTTGTGATTTTTTTTCTTTCCTCCTTCTAATAAGATGATATTGATACTAAAAAAAAACCTTGCCGGTGTAGTATTGTAGTGCATATGTGTACTAATGCCTATTTCATATATACAATAGTGTTTTATTACATATAATACAACACAATTGCATTATCCAATACACACTATCGAATATATGCAAATACGGCACTAATAATTGCATGCAAAACACATTATCGCATATATGTAATACAACACTAATGCACATATGCATTATATCGATTTTTTTTAATTTTTGTATATAAAATAACACTATTGCAAATATACAATACAAACAATTATATATATGCTATTCAACACTATTTCAAATATCAAAATGCACATTCTAGATTTCAATTGTGTGTGGGGTTATCATCGCGATGACACGGGGGGATTGTCTCGAATAACACACATCCATTATAAAAAAAGTCGGTGTATTGCATATATGCATTACTCGTTAATTTTTTTATTTTTTTTTATTTCTATATTTTTTTGTGGTGAAGAATAACAACATATAAAAAGGATGAAAGAAAAAAATTTAAAAAATATATTTTTTAATTAAATTAAAAATACTTCATTATTAGTTCTTTAGTTCTCTCCATAAAATGAAGTTCTCTTATGATCCTCTCCCTATACATACATACATACATACATACATACATACATACATATATATATATATATACGTAGACGAAAACTTTTAACGAATTTTGAGAAAACAATAAACTCCAAGATGTCGGTTTTCATAACATTTATTTAATAGCCACTATTAATTTATCATTTAATTATTATAATACTTAATAAAAAATTGATAAAAAGAAAACCTAAAATACCGGGTGGCCGGGTTCGAACCCGCGACCACCAGGTGATAACACACACACAACCATCTGCTCCAAACTACCAATTGATTATAAATTGGAAACTTATTAAACATATACAAACAGACCAGTTCACCAGATTGAACCAAGAACCCTAGATTCTCGAATCGTTCAATTCGCGTTAGGTTAGCTTAATTCATGTTAGGGTTATCATTAAACAGATCAAAACGACTTCACTGCATGTATTAATTACCAATAAAATAGACGAGTTGATGGTGAACGTTCACAGCAAACCGACGGCTCGAGGATGAATCAGAACTGGTACTGAATGCGCGATAGATTTCAATTGTGTGTGGAGTTATCTTCACGTTGACACAGGGGCATTGTAGACCAGATTAATTGCATTATTTTTACCTCTAAGTCGTTCAACCCTAAATTGATACATGCCTTTCGTTAAATTTATAAGTTCGTATCGGTTTGATTATGATTACCAAAATAATACGTCTGTGTAACACATAATATAAGTAATGACGATCTACAAGATCTAATTTCGAATTGAAATCCGTTAATTGAGGATCAAGAAAATTACGGGTTACGGGTTTGGTTTATAGACAGTTATGGGTATGGGTAAACGGGTCTAATGGTCTAGTTTAGAATATGATTTTTATATAGTTTACAATCTAGCCCCTGAAGTTATTGTGTGGAAACAAAAATGGATTAAACTAGAGTTATGGGGGGGTTCTTGTACACGTGACGATGGAAAGACAACAGGAAAAGCAAAATGCATAAATATATTTTAACCGCCACATTGAAACTCGCATTATCTTGTACAAGCGTAAAAACATAACTTGAATTTGTTCATAAACATTAAATTTTGTGAGATAACCGTATGTTGGTTTTTAATATATATATATATATATATATATATATATATATATAATTTTTGATTATGCATTAAAATTATTACGAAACGTGTAGTTTTACATGTAAAATATTAAAGAATCGTTTTTTACATGTAAAATTTTAATGAGATTTGTTGTTTTACGTGTAAAATTTTAATGAAAAATGTTATTTTACATGTAAAATCTTAAAGATCTGCTGTTTTACTAGTAAAATGTTAATAAGATTTGTTGTTTTACGTGTAATATGTTAATGAAAAGTGTTATTATTTATGTAAAATATTTATTTTGAAATGTAAAATCTTAAGAAAACTGTTGTTTTACATGTAAGGTGTTAATAAGATTTGTTGTTTTACGTGTAAAATGTTAGTATAAAAGTGTTATTTTACATGTAAAATATTAATTTTTACATGTAAAATCTTAATGAACTATTGTTTTACAAGTAAAGCGTTAATGAGATTTGCTGTTTTGCGTGTAAAATGTTATTTTACATGTAAAATCTTTATGAACTGTTGTTTACATGTAAAATGTTAATGGGATTTTTTGTTTTACGCGTAAAACTTTAATGAAAAATCCCCCCCCCCCCTCCGGCAAGCTAAAAAAACCTGAACCCGCTAAAAGCTAAATTAAACTCGAAAACTAAACTAAGTTTGAGATTTATTTTTGAACGAGGATGCTAGATGTTTTTTTTTTGGGTTTTTTTTATATTTTTTGGTCTTTAAAATTTTACCCCCCCCCCCCTCTCCGGCAAGCCAAGAAAACCTGAATATGCTAAAAGCTAAATTAAACCCGAAAACTAAACTAAGTTTGAGATTTTTTTTGGACGGGGATGCTAGCTATTTTTTTCGTTTTTTACTATTTTTATTTTTTTCGGTTTTTAAAA
>NW_027506065.1:67500-95555 GCF_021521415.1 Bidens hawaiensis
AACAGTAAATGCTATACCGGAAATGCGATATCTAAAGTCAATCTCAGTGAATTCCGTACCAAGCAGCCCAACCAAAACCTAACAGTATATCAGATCTATCCTATAAAGGTAGTCCAACACAAGTAATCGATACTACGCCTTCGCCCTTTGAGAAGTTACTTTGTGAAATAGGATTGCTCCCTTGTACAATTTCTTCATTTTAGATAGCTAGAGCTAAGCCTGTCCTAAGTATGAGTCGGGTAGGACCTTTCAGTCAAGTGCCTTGCCTTCCTTGCCTATTCATTTAGTCCAACAATTGAAATACCTATTCGCATTCCTTCCCAGTCCATTTCGAAAGTTACTTTGTTCAGTCGATAGATGCAATGCTGCGATGGAGAAATCTCATATGCTCTCCAACTTGAAAGACCTTCTCTTCCCCCTCTTGGAAACAGGCTAGCGATGAGGAGAAAAGATGATGACAAACGAACTGAAAACTGCGAATGCTTCTAATTCATTGAATCTTATTTTAGAATCCAATTTTATATATATATATATAAAGCAGAGTGATGTCTTTATGACAATTCGTCAAGTCCGATCGAGAAACCTGCGCCCAAAGTGCTTACGTAGCCGGTCACCGTTTGGCTAAGATCCTTGATGACTGATTCATAAACCACTCTAGCTTGATTTCAGTCTTGTGTTAAGTGTTCGCATAGCGACTCAGGTCCTAAGAACTTGATGTCAGGCTGTTCAACATGAGGGACATCTAACTCCTCTAACACAGAGAACATAAAGACTAGGATTAGATGCTTAACACACGCAAGTCGGACTCTCTTTTCCCTTTTTTCAAAAAGAAGCCCCGCCCAACAAGGGGCCCCTCTCTGATAAGGAAGAAAACGAAAGAATATCAATTTTATGACAAATCCGGTCCGATGGCTGTTCTCCACTAACCACAAGGATATAGGGACTCTATATTTCATCTTTGGTGCCATTGCTGGAGTGATGGGCACATGCTTCTCAGTACTGATTCGTATGGAATTAGCACGACCCGACGATCAAATTCTTGGTGGGAATCATCAACTTTATAATGTTTTAATAACGGCTCACGCTTTTTTAATGATCTTTTTTATGGTTATGCCGGCGATGATAGGTGGATCTGGTAATTGGTCTGTTCCGATTCTGATAGGTGCGCCTGACATGGCATTTCCACGATTAAATAATATTTCATTCTGGTTGTTGCCACCAAGTCTCTTGCTCCTATTAAGCCCAGCCTTAGTAGAAGTGGGTAGTGGCACTGGGTGGACGGTCTATCCGCCTTTAAGTGGTATTACCAGCCATTCTGGAGGAGCAGTTGATTCAGCAATTTCTAGTCCTCATCTATCTGGTATTTCATCCATTTTAGGTTCTATCAATTTTATAACAACTATCTCCAACATGCGTGGACCTGGAATGACTATGCATAGATCACCCCTATTTGTGTGGTCCGTTCTAGTGACAGCATTCCCACTTTTATTATCACTTCCGGTACTGGCAGGGGCAATTACCATGTTATTAACCGATCGAAACTTTAATACAACCTTTTCTGATCCCGCTGGAGGGGGAGACCCCATATTATACCAGCATCTCTTTCGGTTCTTCGGTCATCCAGAGGTGTATATTCCCATTCTGCCTGGATCCGGTATCATAAGTCATATCGTTTCTACTTTTTCGGGAAAACCGGTCTTCGGGTATCTAGGCATGGTTTCTGCCATGATCAGTATAGGTGTTCCTGGATCTCTTGTTTGGGCTCATCATATGTTTACTGTGGGCTTAGACGTTGATACCCGTGCCTACTTCACCGCAGCTACCATGATCATAGCTGTCCCCACTGGAATCAAAATCTTTAGTTGGATCGCTACCATGTGGGGGGGGGTTCGATACTGGGAAAAATCATCAATAAAATAAAAAATCATAAAGCAAAAAAAATGTTAACAATGGGAAAACTCTTGCATAAAGTTCTCGGTACAGTGTTTATTGTTTTTTGGGGTGAGATAGGGTCAAAGGGCCTCACTCGGGTGTCTACGCATTATTTTATTCTTTCTTTCTTTTTATTACTAGCTTTCATTCTGATTTATCGAATAAGGAGAATCAGGGGAAAAAAGGATTATCTTATGTTCTTCTTTATTCTTTTTCTAATTTCGTTTTTGGGTGCTTGGCTGAAATCTTCTTTTCTTTATTTTGGCTCCTTTTTATTCTTTTTTGGTGGCTCTCCGGGCAACGGTGCCGAAAGAGGGCTTTATCTTCCTTCCGCTTCTTCCGGCCCATTGGGCCCTGAAGATGATTCTTTCGCGGTCGATGTGTTGATGGAAAGCTGGCCAACATCAGTGGAGAGCGGAGACAGCAGCGCGACGGTCAATCAGCCAGAATCTAGGCGCGTGCCGCCTGCGACTCATGTTGCTCCACGGGGGGACGAAGCTGGTCCATCGAATCAGCCAGAACCTAGGCGCGTGCCGCCTGCGGCTCATGTTGCTCCGCGGGGGGACGAAGCTGGCCCATCGAATCAGCCCCCACAAGGGCAAGGGGTCCCCTACCAATATCATCCGGAGGAGCTGATCGGGGGCGATTCCGTCTCGTCCATCCAACGGCGGCTTTTGGCTTCTAACCCCCTTCCTAGTGCCGAAGAAATCAACTTCGCCCGTATACAAGCGGAAGACCTCTTCGAGGTCAAAGTTCAGATCATTCGCCAAATGGAGGGTCTTGATCCGACCGGGGATTGGATGCGGCAGGGGGCTCGCGCTCTCGACTCCCCCAATAGCGCTACAGGGGAGTCGTCGCTGGAAAGGCTCTATAGTCTTTCTGACGATCTCAGTCGGAACGGGAAGCGCTCTAAAGCTTTTTTCTCATTGAGCGAAAAAGTCGCCCTGAGAAAAGGGGATCTCGATGAGGGGTCTTCCGCATAGTATCCCACTATTGTTCCTATTAACAAAACATCCCCTTTTTCTTCGCTCTTTCGGAACCGGTACAGAAATGGGTGCTTTTGGGTGTGGTAAAGCTGGCGGAGACCCAAGCTTAGAGTAACTGCCCGAGAAGGTCAGTGAGGTTCCAACTGTAGTGAACTGAAAGGTCCTTCTTTAAGTTTACTATGGTTGGAAGAAGACAGGTGGGAACGAGCAGAGCGAGAGCAAAGCAAGTTCTAGTGGTGGGTTGTCTTCCTGGTCCTATTTCAATCTTTTTCATGGTATGGAACTCACTTCATACCTGCAACAGAGGAAAAGCTGCGGTAATGCTTACTCTCCTGGTCAATAGGGCTATTCAAACCAATCCCCCCTAAGCTGTTACTGCAAGAGCTGCAGATCTTATCCTAGAATAGAAGCTCAACCAGTTGCCGGTACTATTTCATCAGCTATGGGATGCTTAGACGGTACTAGTGCTTGAGTAAGAGGTGCTCCCTTTCTGTTTGCAATTACCGCTGCAGAATAGTCATCCCTAAAAGAAGCTGTTTTCAAATTCAAATAGGTTGCTTTTAGAATAGGTTGTTCTCGAATAAGCTCTTTGAAAGATAACTGAATGCGTTTAGTCCTTTGGGGATGGGTCTGCGCGGGCTCTTTTTAGCACTTTTAAGGAAGTGAAGACGAATAGTCGACTTTGTTGCCTGCTTGACTGCTTTCATCTCCTGATGTCAGAAAAGGTGTTCTATCGCATTCTTTTAGCTGCAAGGGGACCGTCAGGTTGTAGTGGTTGAAGTAGAGCCAAGCAGCTATGGACTAAGCGAGTCAAATAACGCTGGTGCGAACCATGTTGGATGACGGGTGAGGGTGAATGTCATTTAGCTCGACTGAAAGAAAGGAAAGGGATTCGTTTATCAACTCATTTAGTTGAACATAGTGAAACTAAGGAGAGGGATGGATTATTCGCCTTACCTACATGCAGGTGACATTTTCAAGCAGGGCGTTGTAGCTTCCCTTCCTTCCTCAGGTGAATGTGCTAAGGTAGGCCCTTTTCCCATTCGGGAGAGTCTATACTCTAACTATCTTTCTTTTCACAGTAGTCAATCCTTGCATCTCATGAAGTTCCAACAAGAAAATGAAGAGTGATGCAGCTGGCGCAGAAGACGTCGTTCATTACCTTATCAGATAGAGCTGACCACTTTGGTATCGATTCTGAGAAGACGCCCCACTGGCCAGTTGCCACTTCACTAGCAGCCGCGAAGGGCGAAGGAGATGCATTTCTGGTACTGGTGGTATTGGACAAGAAAAAAGGGAATAATTTCTTTCTTCTTTCTGCCTTTCTTTCCCATGACGACTAGGAACGGGCAAATCAAAAATTTCACTTCGAATTTCGGACCTCAACATCCTGCTGCTCATGGTGTTTCACGATCAGTATTAGAAATGAACGGAGAAGTGGTGGAACGTGCGGAACCACATATTGGATCACTCCAGTGCGGCACGAAGCCGCTGATGCCGAGTCGGCTCCTATGCCGCTAGCTATGTATGCCCTGCTTGGTCCCCCGGCGCGCTGGAGGTTCCGTAGCGCGTCATGAGCACCGGGCTAAGGGGCGGTTGAGCAACTCAAGCGAACCGCCCTACCTTACTACAACATAAGGACAGATGGGAGAAGGTTGTGAAGGTGGCCTCGTTATCCACACCTCCGGTCGGATGAATGGAGGACCGACCGACCCTGGTTTTCACGAGCGTTGGCGGGTTCTGGAGTGCCTGTCAAGGGCGCTAGCGCATACCCCAGGGTGATCATCACCACCTGCACCTCAAATCTCGGCATAGTGGAACGTGTAACCCGCCTGCTATTCCATTCAACTACATTTGTTCCTGTAATCCATAGCCTAACAGAACGCAGCAGCGAGGGACAACCCGCCCATACAGCCAGCGGGGAGAATGGCAGTACTGGCAAAGACCGTCTGGCGAAAACGCCGCAGGCGCGAAGCGTGGTAGGCCTGCGCCGGGGGAGCATAGGGAAAAAAGGGAGCCCAGACGGTGGAAGAGCCAGGGGAGGCCGGGTCATTTGACGGAAATGGAAGGCTTTGGACTATGAACCTATTAAAGAAGACCCTATGGAGTAAAGGGAAGTGCATGAATTCTTGGAAAAAGAGGGAGCGAGCCTATATAAAAATGGAATCAAGCAAATTCAATGAATAGATAGAGTCAACGGTACGACAGACAGCGCTGCCTACACACGAATTTGCATCCGAAGTCGAGCAGTCTCAATTTCACTACAGGATTTTAGAATGAATGCTGGGCTGGGCCACCTCGAATGGCGTGAGCCGCAAGCGGGGAGACCCGCACGTACGGTTTTTAGGGGGATCTGGTCGAAAGACCGGCCGGCGCCCACCCGACTAGAGGGACCGAGAAATTAATAGAGTACAAAACTTATCTTCAAGCTTTACCTTATTCTGATCGTTCAGAGGGCGATCGCGGGGTCACTGAATGAAGTCCTCCGTTTCTTTCGGAGGTGCTGTGCTGACCCGCAGCGAGGCAGAGATGACTAAGCGACATATGGAATATGGCGACGACAACAGCATGTCGTAGAAGAAAATAACAAGTGGAGCCAACGACCCACTAAGACTAACGTATCTACAACTACATCCCCGAGCGGCAGTCAAACGGGGGCGTGAATGTGAGATGCCAGCGGAATGATCGGCCGGACAGAGGCTAGGGCTCCTTCCTTCCCACCGCGTCCTTCCTTGTGTGTCGGAGATATAAAGCGAGTGCACCGGAAAAGAACGGGAACTGGGTCGATCTATTCTATGTCGAAGCATCCGAAGCATAACTGCACACTCACACGATCTTTGCCGACAGATAGGAGCATTCGGTGGAACCGGTGAACCACACTTGCTTCTGGATAGATGTGTGGGACAGAGGGCTCGTGGTACCTGCTGCCCACCCCTCCTCCTCTGCTTTGAGAACCGTGTGAACGGAGAGTGGGCAGAAGGGAAGGAGGTCCTCATACGGAGTCGCACACTTACTTGAGCAGCGCGGGAGACTGGGGAATGGGTCGAGTAAAGTCCCCTGTGGCCGGAAAAATCACGGAGACGTACTGATACGATAGGGCTTTGATTGGTATTTATTTTTTCTTAGTGATTGTAAAGGAGGGCGCTTGGCTATGTTATAGAAAGGGAAGGCAGAGGCATCGAATGGCGAAGAGAGGCGGCTCGGCAGGGAAGGAAAGGGAAATCGTCAAAGATGACTTCTTTGTTGTCGAAACGAAGGACTAAATAGCACCAGTGATTTTCTGAGCCGGTCTGGATTTCCAACATATATATATATATATATATATATATATATATATATATATATATAGTTTGAGTTAAATACAAATAAAATTAACATGCTAATTGTGAAAATCAAGTAGGGTAAGCATATATAAAAGTAGAGTATTATGTAACTATATCATAGAGTAATTACATAATTACTTTCTGATGTAATTACATAATTACTTTACTTGCATATATAATTACTCTACTTGATTCTCAGAATACATATATATGATGAGTATCATTACAGAACTCATAAATTATCTAAAAATTTGAAGGAACTCTTAATAACTAATGATTTCTATAAAAAAAATTATGTTAATGTTATTTGAGTGTAGTTTAAGAACACATTGAGTTGTAAGAACTTTAAAAACACACATACAATCACACATTTAATTAATGTGTAGTTGTTTTGCGGATGAAATTAAATCGTAATAAAAACTAAGTGTATAGAAAGAAAAACAATTTAAAATGGCAATAAATGTATCTTGGTAAAGTTAAAACTTCACCATCTTTTTTATATATTAAAAAATGTCAAACTTAATCATTATTATTCAAAAAACTTTATTTTTATCTTAATTGTTTTAAAATATTAAACTTAGTATTATTTTTAAATGATATAAATAAACATATTTTCTTTTATAAATTATAAAATAAAACACATTTTGTATTAAACATTTTAATAATATTAACAAAATTTTTTTATATAAAATATATTCATTTTTGCTCTCTACATACATTTTGGGAATTATATACACAAATACATAACTTACTTAAAATACCTAAATTACTCAAATTACAAAAACTATACAAATTACGGAAAATGACCCCAAGTACACAAATTACCCAAATTATATCTACACCAATTACAAAATTACTCAACTTACAAAAGCTACACAAATTACAGAAATTATGCACTTATACAAATTATCCAAATTACATCTACATAAATTACTTAAATTATATCAATTACCAAAACACGAAATATACAAAATTACATAAATTACCAAATACATATATATATTATACACAAGGTACATAAATTAGACAACACAAAATACACAAATTACTCAAGTTACCCAAAATATAGAAATTAAAAATCCCATAAAAATAAAAGAACTATTTTCAAAATTACCAAATTCTATATTATAGTTAATACAAACCACAATTTCTGTTAGATCTAACCAAAAAATAATTTAATAAGAAATTATTAAACCTCAAATTTTTTAGAACGAATAAAAAATATTTTCAAAATACAAAAAATCAAAAAACAAAAGATATCTTCGAACAAGTTATAGTTTACAAAATCAAATTTTCACGTAGACAAAAATTAATTAATAAATCGAAAAACAATTCGAAATGAATTAATAAACTCTAAATCGAATTAACCAACATTCAATCGAACTCGTATTCAAGCAAGATAAAAAAATACTCGATTAATTCGATTCTTTATTTGATTCGATGAACACCCTAACCATTTCTATTGTTAAATTTCTTGTCGACCCTCGTTAACACCTCATGGACATTTCAATTAATCTCCAAGATGTAAAATATAAAACTCATATATATATATATATATATATATAAAAGTATATAAAAATTTAAAATCATATCTTAAATCTACAAAAAATAATCAACTAATCAGTGACCAAGTAATTACCGATATTTTTGCAACATAAAACAAAATAATTTTAATAAATATTATTATATATCAAGTAAGATTAAAGCTAAAATAAAAGAAAATCAAGGTAAAATAAGATATAAAATGAAATTAATGATTTTTAAATAAAAGTTATAATTTATAATTATTAATTAAAATCTAATTATTACAGTGAAAGACATTAATTTGATGGAACAAAAGAGAGATAGATGTGATGGGGAGAGAGAGAAATAAAATTGTAAGTCTGTAACATCCTGTTTCTGATTATAAGAATAAATAAAATGATTTCGTTTATTTGATAGTGTGTCGTTCATCAGTTTAGATAATAAACTTAGAGAGAGTGGGCTTGGACCTTAGAAGATGGAGTAAAAGATAGAATGGGCCTTAGGTCCATGGGCTTAAGGGAGTATAAATGCCCCTTAAACCCTAATCCTTTCCATTTTATCCATCTCTACACCATAGCCTACACCTTGGAAAACACACACAAACACTATCGTTTAACCCGAACCAAGATCCTAAGGCGAAAACCCGAGCTTGTTGGTGCTAGATCGTTGTGAAGAACCAAAACAACATCAAAGACCAGCTCGTGTTCGCAGTTCTTGTTTGATCCCAGACTAGTTCGTATCAATAACAATTATCACAATCTGATTCTCAGATCTACGTTTATACTATTAATACTATTATACGGATCTAACTCTTAATTACCTTCATTCAGTGTATATATATGTGATTATCTATTATTATTATAATTATTATCAGTATGTATGATTGATTGTATAATATTAGGTGTGAAGCTTTGAGAGAGATCTGGAATACACAAAATACGTTAATTAACTCAAAAACTTACATTAAAAGTGAACAGTAGTTCACTATATATAGAGGGTAATCTGGTTCGCTAACATCCTCTAGCGAACCAGCTTCCCCTTCGTTACATAAATAACCATAACGAAGCACCCCCTGATTCGTTAACATTTCTAACGAACCAGGAAGGTATACATTACTTGGCTAGTTCGCTAACATCCCCTAGCGAACTAGCCTTTAACTTAGCGAACTGGTTAATAAATAAAACTATTTATTACAATAAACATTAACAAAACGTTAACTTTAAATACAAAGACTCTAGACGCAAAACTGTGCACTAACAGACACCCCCTCGTCTTGAGCTCTTTGTCTTTAACTTATTTGAAGCGCTTTGACTGCCAGTCTTTGCAACTATGAATTCCATGTTCATGACACACACGAATGACACGTTGGAATTGCATAGCCAGGTCGTAATCTTCTTGGCGCTCGAACAAGATCTGCTTCCTGAAGAGCTCATCATTGTCGGTCTCTGATAAGTTAACCAACCACATCGGGTCAATTATCTTTATAAGCTTAGTCTTCATACCTCTTCCCAGAACAATGACGGCCTCACTGGTACGGTTGTCATAATACCATCGGTCAAAAGAGAGATACATGTCTTGTGGCATTGTCTTCACAGGGACCTTCTTCATTATCTTGGGCGGCTTCACCTTCAAAACAAGTTTTCTCCAGCCAGTCCTTGGATCAATCTCATCAATATGCTTTCGTCTAGGGACTTGAGGCTTAAAGAACTTGAATCCGTGATTGACCTCAAAGAGAAGATGCCGATGAAACATATCAGCATGCTGGTGACCCCCACGATTTATAAAAGGACGTCTCGTGAGGGTTCGTACATCCCAACACGGTAGAGTTAAAACGTCTTTTATAAACTCATAATACTGGACACCCTTCTCCCATTTGATTATACATACCTTAAGGTCCGAATCATAAGCCCATGAAACAATGTCACCGTGTACCTTTGAAACGGTCTTGAAGGTAGTCACCTGATTAGCCTTAACCCAAGCAACAGCAGTATCTTTTCTTTCTTGATATACATAACGATAAGCACTGATAATTTTACCCACTTTATGACGTTTGAACCATATTTCTACGTCCTCATCAGTCACTTCTTTGAGTGAGGGTACTGTTCGCTGCACAACCTTTTCCAATTCATCCTCAGTCTCTTTAAACACCTCTTCTTGAAATACCGGAGCACCTTGATCAACGTTCGTGTGTTGATTCAAGTCCGGGTACTCATCAGTAGTCACATCCTCCATCTCAATGTCCTCATTCTCATAAATAAAATCCGTATTCATAAACAATGGATCCTCATCCAATCCTTCTTCATTCACAACCTCAACATTGGGCCAGCCTCTAACACATTCAATTGATCATCATTCAGCCCAAGCAGTATTGAAATCTACTCCCGTGTCAAGGATCTCTACAAACTCACCAACCTGTATCTCGTCCCTATTCACCACACTCTTCACCACCCCAGCTCCATCTACAAATATCACCGTATTAGCTGCAATCATTTCAATCGGCTTGGCAGCTGTAGGATCTTGATAAACGACAATATGTTGACTTGAGTCTTCACCCCCACTTGTACCTGCACCAGCAGATGAACCGTGAGATTGTTTAGGCTCACCTCCTGCACCGGATTCATCAGAATCTTCATCGTCATTCTTGAGTTTCTTTAGGGAATCTTCTTTACAAGTTAATTGTAAAATTAACTCTTCTTGTTCTTTTAACTTCACCCCCTGAGACTCAACAATCTCAAGCAACGATTTCGTCTCCTTCTGACAAAATGAAACGTAACACATCAATCGCTTCTGATGTTCCATGAGTCGTTCTTGGTTCTGTCAATCTGCTGCCATTTGATTTTCATAAAGATGCAGCAGATTTAACAGCATCTCAGTCTGACGACCAGGTGGCAAGTTGTATAAGGATGGGTGTACCGGTTGAACAGGTCCTTGAGGCCGAGTGATTCTCATGAATGAGACATCACTAGGCGGAGATGGAGGAGGAGGAGAAGTAGTTGTTGGTGGAGGAGGAGGTCTCATTGATGTAGTAGGAGATACTGTAGACAATTCAGTAGGAGGTCTCGGTATCTCGGTTAACGCCATTTGAGGCATAAGACCGAGCCTCTCGTGTGACACCAACGTCGTCGTCAAAGTAAGCATTGGAGTGCTAGTAGTTAGTGAACCTCCGAGCTTTAAGGCGTTGTATGACATGGTGGTGGGGTTCCAATGATTACCCCAGCCCCAGCAGACACACGGGGCTTCTTTGATGGTTCACCAGTAGCTACAGCTTTACCCTTTCTTTTTCTTTCCAGCTGAGCTTTCATGGTGGCAGCTAGAGCAGCATCGACTGCATCTTGTTGTTCTTTAAGAGCTCGTTCACCTGCTCCACCATCACCATCATTCCCATCACTATCACCATCATCATCTCCACCATCACCGTTCCCACCTTCTCCCCCTTCACTCTCGGAATCCGAATCGTCGTGGATCCAGCGCTCATTAGGAGGACATACATAATCTGGATTGATTATATGACCAATCATCCGTTTATTCTGTGGTTTCTCCTTTCTATAAGTTAACATACGATGAACGGTATCTGCTGTCATATGTTCCTGATGAAGTACATCATTCACTATTGTCTGATCAATCACCAAGTTCGGGATTAGGGCTTGGATAATTAGCTTAAGGAAACGAGGATACATCAAGAATTTCTTCGTCTGAAGGGATCGCTGAACCTGTTCCTTCAAATGATCGAACACCATTTCAGAATAATTATACGGCTTGTTCATAATCAAAGCCACAAACGCCGACTGCAAACTAAGTCTACATTCATTAAAACCACCCCGTCGGCCACTCATACAGTGAAGTAAAACGTGTAACAGATACTTGTATGGTGCACACACTCCGTTCTTGTTCAACATCGACTTCTGAATTTCTCCATTATAGTGTAAACGTGTGAATAAACCTCTGACCAAATCCCTGTCAAACTCACTTGGGTAATCGTCAGTATCATCGAATTGAGGTACTCGACGAATAACAGCAATATCAATCGTAATTGGAGTTCGATTGATTGTAGCTGTGATGATCTTATCATCTTCAACATAGGCAGCCGTGTTCCAAAGTCTGATAATACTCAGATACACCTTAGGTCTAGCAGTAATAACATAGTGTATCTTTGAACGGCGTAAGAATGT
The DNA here is from genome assembly GCF_021521415.1 of Bidens hawaiensis. Classification (NCBI taxonomy): domain Eukaryota; kingdom Viridiplantae; phylum Streptophyta; class Magnoliopsida; order Asterales; family Asteraceae; genus Bidens; species Bidens hawaiensis. The sequence goes on from NW_027506065.1 coordinate 79,435, forward strand.
CAACATTGCTCCAAAAATATCCAAATCAGGCACGTCTTGATCAACATAAGCACAAATGTTGTGCTTTTTATCAAACGTCAATAAAATTACTTCAGCTTGTTGCTCTTATTGATCCTGTGGAGGGTGATCTTGTGGAGGTTGATTTTGTTGCTCTTGGTTAGCCATGTTTACTATATAAGTAAAAACAAGTATAAGAATATGAGAAATATATCAAGATATTCATAAATGGTGTCTATCTATCGTCAAATAGGATATTCATACATCCTATTCATAACAAATAGGATGATTCGTTACATAGAGCGGAAGCGAATTAGGTTAGCGAACTAGAATCCAGTTCGCTAGTAAATCACCTAGTTCGTTATCCATAATTAACGAATTAGATTCTAATTAAAAAATCATTTATTTAATTTAAATTAAATGAATTAAATAATTAAATAAAATAAATAAATTAGGTTATCTAGAATCTTTTTATCCCGATAACCAAATACCTTAAAAAGCGTTTCATTTTTTTTTACGAAACATAACTTAAATTAATATGTACAAACAAAAACGAAAATATTTTTGGTATTTTGAAAAAATAAAGAATGTATTTACAAAATAATATCCGAACAATTAAAAATAGACAATCTTTTTGTGTTTTCATTAATTTTTCAAAAACAGAACATATTTTTGTATTTTTTTTTTGTTGAGTTTGAACAGAAAATCATATTAACCAAAATGCACTTTCATCACAGTTTTATTTTTCAGCGATATTATGACTGGCGTTAAGTCGGTCATTGATATTGTTGTCCACTTAAATCTTATAACAAACCTTCGAGCATTTTTGTGATATGATTTATGGTTCAATTAGCTCACAGAATATCAGAAACTATTAGCCCTTAATCTCGGTTCAAGCTTAATTTGATTTTTGCCAAATCACCCCAACTTGACTTAAACCATTATAATGTTGATCAAAATTTTTGATACCAATTAAAAACTTTTGAGCAATACATCAAGTTTCTTTTACTGTGAGTGAGTATGCACGATTCCATCTGTCGGCTTACATACATTGTATCCCCTGGGGTTCGTTTCTTATTGGTATTAAGACGCACGCAAGGGAGGAACAGTTGTATGACTAACAGCGGATTTTGAACAAGTCAGTAATTTAGATTGTACAAAGTACAACGGTGATCAAGTTTAATGACTTTGGGTTTGCTTCTTGAAAGCGAGTGAAATATTCATGCTTATGAATACCTAGATGATTAAGCCGCATAAAGACTCACAGTGACCAGAATCCTAACGCTTGTTATTTGCTTTATTTTATTTTTGGGTGATCAACAAATACAAGGCTTGAGTATAACTGGTTATTACATTTCTGTCATCCTCACCGAGACTTTTTCTAGTGACTAACACCTCTTTCAATTTGGCTTTTCTTTAAATTTATATCACTTACTTTACTCTAACAGCTTGTTTAAGACCTACCAATGCACCAATGATTAAGCACACAGTTTTTTAAGCTTATTTTTTTCTGGATTTGGGGTCAAATAATCAATGTACTATCATTTTCTCTTTTTGCTTCAAAAACTCAAAAATTTTGAGGAGCATAGAACAAAATTTATTTAAGTTGCCCCAGTTAAGTTAAGTTCATAAATTAATGGCTATCCTATTCATCTACAAGTAGAGAACAAGACCAAAAACATGCAAGCATGCTTCACAAACTTAAATAACTGACTAGATTCTCATCAAAAAAATAAAGTAGAAAGCTTAAAGAACGCCCCAAATACTTTCCATTTGTCAGATAAATGGCTAACCCGAAGATTTCAAGAAATTATCAGGACCAAACATATACAAGTATATGTCCTTCAAAATAGAAGCAAATGACATAATTTTCAGCGATCATAAGCAAAAAAAATTTTTAATTTTCTCTTTACAAACTAAAACCACAATTTTTTTATCTTTTTGGATTTTTCCTTTTTTTTTAAAAAAAATCACATTCTTTTTGTCTTTTTCAGAAATTTTCCTGTACAAACTGAAATCACAATCTTTTTGAATTTTCTAAATTTAAAGTGTTTTTGTTTTTTTTAGATATAAAAACAAGAAATAACACATATTTTTTATTTTCTTATGTTTTCTAATGTTTTTGGGTTTTCTCTATACAAACTCAAAGCACAATTTTTTTGTATTTTCTAAAATCTTCCCCCTAAAACCTAAAAACATAAAAAAGTTAAACTAAAAACAAATAAAGATAATTATCCTAATTTCAAGATATCAGCAAGGGTCTTCAATCCATTTAAACCAACCAAAAAGTTAAAACGTGTTTTATCAAAAGCTTTGGTAAATAGATCGGCTTTTTGAAAATCAGTGTGCACTTTCTCAAGATCGATTAATTTCTTTTCATAGCAATCCCGTATAAAATGATATCGAATTTCGATATGTTTCGTTTTAAAATGTTGTACGGGATTCTTGGTGATACTAATAGCAGCAGAATTATCAATTAAAATGGGAGTAGTAAGAAACTTCAAACCGTAGTCGCGAAGATGTTGTTGTATCCACAAAACCTGGGAACAGCAACTCGAGGCTGCAACATACTCAGCTTCGAAGGTTAAAGTGGAGACCGTTGTTTGCTTCTTACACTGCCAGGAAACAAGCCGGCTTCCTAAGAATTGACATCCCGCTGTATCCATAATCTGAGTCTGAGTAGGCGGTAAGATCAAAAGTATTATCTTTGGGGTACCATAACCCGATGTCAGGATTTCCCCGTAGATATTGCAAAATACGCTTGATCGCTGCCAGGTGAGTCACTCGGGGACTAGCTTGGTACCTAGCACACAAACAAACAGCAAACATTATGTCGGGTCGAGAAGCAGTTAAATACATTAGAGAACCAATCATAGCACGATAAAGGGTCGGATCAACGGTATCCTCCAATTCATCTGGTGATAAATTGTGACCCACTGGAAGAGGAGTAGAAGGGATTTTTCCGGCAGTAATCTTGAACCGTTCCAAGATATAGTTCACATATTTTGTCTGATGAAAGAAGATTCCCTTATCAGACTAGTGAACCAGTAGCCCTAAAAAGAAATTCATCTCTCCCATCGAGCTCATATCGAACTTGGTCTGCGTAGACTTCTCGAACTCCTTACATAATTTGTCGTTCGTAGACCCAAAGATTATGTCATCAACATAAATCTGAACAAGCAGAAGATCATCACCAATATTCTTGTAAAATAAAGTGCAGTCAGCCGTTCCACGTTTGAAGCCGTTATCCGTCAAATGGTCGGCGAGCGTGCCATACCAAGCTCTCGGGGCTTGATGAAGACCATATAATGCCTTGTTTAAACGGTAAACACGGTCAGGATAATCAGGATCCTCAAAACCTGGAGGTTGTAGGACAAACACTTCTTCGTGAAGTTCCCCATTTAGAAAGGCACTCTTAACGTCCATTTGATACACTTTGATGTTCTTGTAAGCAGCATAAGCCAGAAAGATTCGAATCGACTCTAATCTTGCCACCGGCGCATAAACCTCAGTGTAATCAATACCCTCTTGCTGATGAAATCCCTGCACCACTAAACGTGCCTTGTTTCTCACAATTACCCCACAATCATCCTTCTTACACTTATATACCCACTTAGTCGGAATTGCCTTCTTGACTCTAGCAGGTTTATCAATAAGAACCCAAACACCTAAACGAGCAAATTGTTATAGTTCTTCTTGTATAGCTTCTACCCAAGAAGGATCTTGTAAAGCCACACGAGGAGTTGTTGGCTCGACTTGAGATAGAAAACAGGAAAACTTAGCAACAGCTGCAATTTCAGATGCGTGTAAGTCAGCATGAACACAGAGAGCATCATTGTCACTTGAAGAGGCGATTTGATGTCGTGTCTGAACCCCTACATCAAGTTCTCCAATAATGTTTTCTTGTGGATGATAATTATGAATCCTGATAGTCCGATTTTCAGACACAACTACATTTTCAAATAAGTTAGTATAATGTTCACCCAACTCAGGAGATGAAACATTATTCTCAACTACGGAAGCATTATCATCAGATGAGGTAGAAGCAGTATCAAAATAAACAGGAGCTTCGTTTTCAAGTTCTTCAGTTAGAGCAGCAATTGGAGCTTCAACATCATTTGAACTTGCAAATCGTGGAATTTCCAAATGTTCTTCAAAATACGCCCGAACTACATCTTCATCTGGATGATCAGTTGATGGGGTGAAAGAATTAAATAGGCCATTATAATCAAACATCCATTCGGGACCTTTCCCTTGTGAAGGAGTAGTGTACTTCTGACAATCAACATGGTACCACTCTTCGACACAACCAGACGTAAAATTAAAAACTCGTTTCTTAGATGACGCATACCCTAAGAAATAACCCTCAATGTCCTTCTCTTCAAATTTACCCGCATCCCTCTTCAGCATAGTACAAGGACACCCAAAAGGTTCCAAATACTTTAAGTTAGGCTTACGATTGTTTATTAATTCATAACTGGTCTTCTTTAGTCGTTTAACCGTCAGAACTCGATTAAGATTATAGCAAGCCGTATTCACAGCCTCATTCCAGAATTGCACAGGAAGCTTAGAATCAGCGAGCATGGTTCTTGCAGCTTCAATTAAGGTTCTGTTCTTTCTTTCAGCAACGCCATTTTGTTGAGGTACATAGGGTGCACTATATTCTCGGTGAATTCCCTTTTAGATACAAAAGAAATCCAACATAGTGTTCTTGAATTCTGTTCCATTATCACTCCGAATTCTCCTCACCTTTTGTTTATAAAGTGATTCGATTTTCGTGATAAGGTTTTGTACCAAAACAGGCGTTTGATCTTTCGAGCTCATGAATAAAACCCACGAATATCTCGAATAATCATCAGTCATGACAAGACAATACCAGTCTCCAGAAATACTCGCACGATTCACTGGACCAAACAAATCCATATGAAGTCGTTCTAGCGGAGTATCAATGGAATTGAATACCTTAGATGGGTGCGATTTCTTCTTTTGTTTGCCCTTCTTACAAGCAACACAATGATCTGATAACTTAAAAGTTTTCAACGACACCCCCCTCAACCAAATCGTTCGCCATTAAATAATTCATCTTTCTAACGTGGATGTGACCCATTCTTCGATGCCAAAGTATAGAGTCTTTCTCGGTTGCTTTCGATACAAAACATGTTTCGATCGATGTGGATGCTCTAGAGTTCATATTCAAGACATAAATATCATTTGATCGTGGTGATCTCATGACAACCATGCCCTTGGGAATCACGTATCCCGGATTCAGAATAAGACACTCTCTATCAGTAAAAACGGTAGTGTATTTCTTATCACAAATCTGTGACACACTCAATAAGTTATGATCAACTTTATCACAATAATTTACTTTCTTAAATGTAATCTTCCCATTCGACACTTCACCTTCTTGTGTGATCATACCCCCAGAATTCCCAGCAAACGCCACATAACCCCCTTGAATATTTCTCACATTTGATAAGAGGTTGAGATTTCCAGTAATATGGTGAGAACATCCGCTGTCCATAATCCAGTTTTCACCAGAAATGGTCTTGGATGAACCCTACACACAAACAAAAGTGGTTAGTTCAAAAAGCCAGCCCAAGCTTCGGTCTTGGGAACCTCTTGGTTTTCTTGGGAAAAATTATCTTTACTTGCATTCAATTGTTGTTCAGCAACTTGTGAATAAGTTGCAGGTTTCTTTGACTTTCGTCTTAGATACGCTGCCTGAACCACATTTGAATTTTCATTCTTACACAAAGGAGCAGTTGGAACAAACTTGGATTTAACTTGACCATGAGTCTCATTAACATGAACCACCTTACGAGGATTCAAATTAGAGAACATAATATGAGTATCATCAGCATACGACACAGGTCGTTTCAAAATCTCCTTTACCACAGGAATCGGTTTAGAATGGTCCTTGATAAAAGGATGAAGATTCTACTGATACTTCTGACTACAATCCCTCACAACATGACCAAGTTGACCGCACAAGAAACAAGTTCGCATGTCTAGACAATGATGATACGAGGTATTTGGAATGAATGACTCAGAAGGTTGTTGATGACTCACATTTTTAGTCATGCGCTTAGCGAACTCATCAGATAATTCAGATTTTGTGACAATCGTCAATTCCAGGTTAACTCCGTTAACTCAACTCCGTCAATCCAAACTTAAGATCATTGAATCTATAACGCACACTTCATTACATTTAAACTAGGGTTTAAATGACGCTTAACACTTACTACATGTGTAGTCTTTCGGGAGTTGCATCGAAACGCAAACGAGTTGACACAAATGATCGGTGAATAAACGAAAAACGTCAAAACAATAATTATGTGATAATTATGTGTTAAATTTATGTGTTATGTGATAACATGGTTATAAACGTTAACTCAAGACGTAAACTAGTTATTTAAGTCAGAAAAACAACAATTGAAAGCGGAGGGGCCAAAGTGTAACATAGTATTCTATAAATATATCATTAACAACCAAACCCTAACTTATTATTATTCTTCTCCCTAACCCCGATCGGAAACCCAAGCCCCCCTCCCCTTGGCTGCCGTCGACATACACTCACATTTACACCATCAATTCAAGCTTGTGATTGAAGAATTAGGTGCTAGGAAGGTATAATCGATTATCCTATACATCCTTATTACTTGATTTTGATGTTTAATGGGTTAATTGAAAACCCTAGCTGCCGATTTCATGTGTACATATAACCAATATGATTGTTGTTGATTTGTTAATGATTTGATAACTAGATTGAATATTGCTACACGTTAATTGTTGTGTCTTTAATTTGAGTTCAAACAAAAACCCTAATCATGTATGTAATGTGTAATTGATGTGCATGGATGGTGTTTATGGAGTCTAGAGTGTTATATGAATGCATGATAGTTCATAGATTGTTAATATGTTGAGTTTGGATGCAAACAGTTTCTGGACAGAATGTGTTATTGATGTTTAAGTGACTGTAACGAAGTGTAAATGTGAAAATTGGTTGAGATTATTGGTACTACAGTAAACTAGGTTGAGTCTAGTTTCTATAGAGTATAAATTTGTAATTTTTGGACAAGTAAAGGTTAACTTTTATGATTTTACAAAAACATTGTGCAAAGCTGAGCTGCTGGTAGGTTGTTTTGTACATGTTATATCTCATGAACTACGAGACCAATTGGGTTGGTTCCACTTCTGGAAGTTGACTTATTGAGTTAGGAATCTAACCCAATTGGTCTTGCATTAATTAGATTTTTCGTTTAACGGGAATTGCAAATAACATTCTGTTACGCATGAATTTGATTGTTATGAGTTTGCTGTAATGATTTGATGATTGTGAGAAAACTATGGGGAATAAAAATATAATAAAATATGTTCTGGAAACCTAAGAAATATATGCTTCTGTGATGATTTTTGGTAAATTAATTGAGATGCTATGATCGGTGGAATAGTACAATCTTTCAAGTAGAATTTCTGTCTCGGTGAAACTAGCTGCTGAGTTTTTGTGAAAATGCATGAAACATGATACTTGCTAATTTATTATCGTGTTTTGACCAAATTGCCCTTGAAGGGAATGATTGAAAGTTAATTATCGTGTTTTAACCAAATTGCCCTTGAGGGGAATGATTGCAAGTTAATTATCGTGTTTTGACCAAATTGCCCTTGAGGGGAATGATTGCAAGTTAAATTGTTATGTGTTGACCAGATTGCCCTTGAGGGGAATGATTGCAAGTTAAATTGTTATGTGTTGACCAGATTGCCCTTACGGGGAGTAATTGCTAGTGATGTACTTTATGAATATGTGAGACGTAAATAATTGCTTACACATGTAACGTATCACAAATACACTTGTTAAAGTCACACACGATTCACAAACGAAACACGAAACATGTTATGTGCATAGGTATTATGTGCCGGGTCTAGAGACTCGATAATATTCCGACACTTAGAAAAATCTCTTTGTTGTTTTAGAACGCTAGAGAGAGTTTTTCTGTGACGCACATCTTGGTGATTTAATTTGGGAATTTCTTCGCAAACAGTGAGTTTCACTTTCCCCTTTTAAACTCTTTAAACGCTTTTCTCTTGGGGGAGATAACATACTCCGAACGCATTTTAGATTTTGTTAATATAGATTATATATCACTTGTAAAGACTAAGTGGAAAACGCATAAACTAAAGTCCTTCATAACATCGAACCGGTTAATATTTGGATAATAGCGAGTCACTGTTGAGTAGTACTACTGGGTTTGACAAACCCTACCCAACGCTAAACTCGACTGGATGTCGAGCGGGTGTAATCTTGGCTAAACACATACCATGGTCTGGATGACCTGGTGGCAAGGCAAATTGATAAACAGTCAGCTTCGGTGTCGAACACTTAGTGATACTTGTTTTATAGGCTAGCTACCTATAGATATATAATTGACATAACACTATCTGGTAAAGCAAAACGCTGTAACGCACAACGCTTAACGCAAAACGTTGAACGCAAACGCTAAACATTTATTTTTATATAAACTTATGAACTCACCAACCTTGTGTTGACACTTTTAGTATGTTATTCTCAGGTAGCCGAGGCGGACACGCGGTTTAGGAACATGCATTGCTTGAAAACGCTTTTGTTATGCAAACTTATTTTTAACAGTTATCATTGGTTTTAAGTCGTCCTGCGTGACGCAACTTTTGGTTAAAGGTTTTTACGCTTCCGCATTTTATTTCTCGTAAACGTTTTCATGGTTTTGAAACTTTGTTTTATGGTTTGATTATAACTAATGATTCCGATCCTTTTAGTTCACACCCTCTGACGGTAAAACTCCGTTAGTGGATTTTGAGGGTGTGATAGATTTCTTCTTTAAGTAAAAATCTAAATTAGAACAGTTTGAAAAACTTTTCAAGGTGTCAGTTCCTGTTGACTTAACAAATTTAACTTGCTTAGCTTGTTTTAAAACTTGTATTGCTCTTGTCATTGGATCTGATGAAACTGATGTTTTCGCTTGAGCATATTGACGTTCAAGTTCACGAACTTTGGAAGTTTCATTGTAAAACACACTTTCAATTAGTTCAGGTTTAATGATACTAACTGGAATGTCTTTTTTAGTGAACACTGCGTCCATTCCCTTTAACTTAAAAACTCTAGCAGCAGATGGCTTAGAACTAGAAGGATTAATGAAACGTATTAAATCCTCATCAGAAATTTTCGGTTTTTCTGACTTCTTTGCCTTCTTAGAGTTCACTTTCATTGAATTTTCCTTTTTCTCTTGAGGTTTGTGTGAACCATACACTGCTTCCTCAAATTCATGAGGCTCGCACAGAATATGATTAGAACTAGGAATGTTCTTATTCTTGTGTATAATCTCGGGTTCAAACACATCCTCGATAATGACCTTGTCATCGTGTTCAACAAACACCTTTTTGCTTTGAACATGAGATTTTTGAGGAGCAACTTGGGTTTTAACATTTTTAGATTTAACAGATTTAACATTTTCTTAAATCACAGGTTCTTTCAAAATTACCTCTTCTTCCTTTTTAGCAAAAGGATTCATTTTATAGTCGTTGTGAAATGGTGGAGGAATTTCTACAAAACCTATACCCTTTTTAGAGTCCTTTTGTTTTCCAGAAACTTCAATAATTTCATTCAACAAAAATGAAGAATTTCGAAATTTACCCAACTTGTTCTTCAACTCAAGAACCTCGTTATCAAGCTCAGTTATCTTAGAACGATGTTTCAAGATTTCCTGAAACTTTTGGTCATTAATTGTCATTTTCACAGATAACTCGGCTTTCAAATCATGATTACTTATAGTCAAAGCCTCAATCTTTTCTCTTGAGTTGATTTGAGAATTCAAGGATTGTCTATAAGTATCTTTCAATGATACAATCTCTTTCAGTAAATTGTCATTTTGAAGTTTTAATGAATCAATTTTAGACTTGTTATAATCACAATCAACACATGATACCTTAGAAAAAGTAGATTTACTAACCTCATTCTGGTTGGCTGTGCAAGCAGACGTGGAAGATTCGCTGATCTTCGCCATACAAGCAAAATTAATTGGAAGTTTTTCTCTTGAATCATCCGACTCGGATCCAGAATCATTATCAGATGACAAATCACTTCCACTAGCATCTTGAGAATTTTCACCAATTCCAAACATTGCTAGGTTTGCTTGATTGTTGTTGCAAAGCAATTTTTGAGACCAATCATTACCATCCAGATTAGACAGCATTGCCTGATTTCCAGAAGATGATGGTTTTGAACTTGAAGACTTTCCAGCATCATTTTGATCTTGATTTCTCGAACCAGTGTATTCTTTCTTAGGTTTATCACATTCCTTTGCGAAGTGCCCAAATTCTTGACAATTGTAGCATTTAACCTTTAGTTTATCAAACCCAAGCTTCTTGCCCAAGTTCTTTGCCTGTTCTTTGTATAAACTTCTTCACTTTTCTAACAATCATCGCCATGTTCCACTTTAGATCCATGAGTTCTAAATCATCGGGATCAATTTGATCATAATCTTCATCGGTTAAATAACTTGTGGCAATCTTACTACTCACCAAATTATCATAGGAAGACATAAAAGCAGACAAGAATGCAAAATTTTGTTCAGCCTCCTTTATGTTAACTTTTGGTTGAAATGAGAATTGTTTAGTAGAAGATGAATTTCCCGATGCCCCAGATGAACCAGAATTACCAGATGTATTTCCAGCAGTATAGAAACAAGCTTGTGGATCATTAAATGAAGCATTTGCATTTTCACTTGCAACAGCTTGAGTAAGAAAAGCGGTTAGTGGAGATATGGTCGAACTAAGAGGCATACTTCCACCATAGAACGAAGGATCATGACTTTCCTTTGAAGATTTCTGACATTTCAGATCATATTCTCTGGCTTCAATCTTTTGCATAAACTCAATAGCAGTCAGATCTTCATTTGCGAAATAATTATTTTCCTTCAGAACCATTAAGAATGTGGAATAAGAACTTGGAAGTATACTCTTGATAGTATCAATTTTATCACTTTCAGGAACTTCAATTTGCATCTTGTCCATCTCAGCAATCAAGTGATTGAATCTTGTTGTCATTTCTTCAACCGTCTCACCTTTCAATAGATTAAAGTTTTGAAACTGAAACTTAAGCATTACTTTTTTACTCTCTGTTGTGTTACCCATACTTCTCATGCGAAGATGTTGAAAAAAAGCAGCACATCTTTTTATGCTACCCACTTGGTGAAAGATAGTCTCAGGCAAGGCCATGGTTAGAGTAGAATAAGCTTTTATTTCTATCTCTAGTGCTTTCTTTTCTTCAACAGAGTATTGTGAGATAGCCTTTGGTGTAAAACCCGTAGTCTCATCTCCAATCATAGGTACAGTGTAGACCTCATCTAAACAGTAAGAACAATCAGGATGAACTGATCCTAAGTGAGCACGAAACCGAGGTTCCCACTTTGCAAAATCACTAAATTTCATCAATCTCGGACATTTGGAATGTGAACCTATCTCAGTATCAAGTTGTAACATTTGTTGCATCAACATGTTTTGAGACGCCAATGCATACATACCGGCCATATTTGAAAATTAAACAAGTTTAAAGAACTAGGTTTAACGAACTGTGTAGCGAATTGTGAACTATTATAGCAAACTGAGAACAGTTATAGCGAACTGTTAACAGTGTTTAACGAATTAACTCTTAACGAAGTTAAGACTGATCAGCAACGAAGTACCTTAACGAATGAGGTGAGTGTTTTAGCGAATCAAAAGTCAACTTAACGAGTCAACTTAACGAATCACAAAGGATTTGTTTAGCGAATAAGACAGTAATCAGTAACGAATCGCCAAAATAAACTTAGCGAATCACTAAGGAATGCTTAGCGAATCAGCTACAGTGGATTAGCGAATCACACTATAGCGAATCAGGTTGTTACAACCGTTTGTAACAAACTTTGACACCTTATGCCACGTGGCAAAGGTTGTTAGGACACAAATTCCAAGAAGAACACGTGTCACACGAATCGGTTAATCTAGATAGCGAACTAGATTACACGAATCAATAAATCACTCGAATTGGTTAACGAACTGGGTAACAAAGTAACACAGTTGATAACGAATCACCATGAAACATATAGCGAATCACCAAGAAGAAGATAACGAATCAAGTTCATCTTCAAATCTTCAAACAAGTTTTCCAGAAAGTTTGAAGATTAAACCCAGAAACCCAGATTTACTAAATTTGTAATACTACTTTGTTTCTCAACCAAATTGCACAAGTAACCTATCAATCTTCTCGGAATCAAATTCCGAATCCAATACACATCATCTCGTAACCGATTAACGCTAAATACCTAACCAATTTTGATCAAAACAAAACCCCTGTTTCGAACTTAAACCGAAATCACACTTAATCACCACAAATCCAATCCAAACCACAATTCCTCTAATCTGAACATTTCCAATACCTTAACCAATCCAAATTCCATCCAATCCGTCCGTATTTCAACTAATTCAATCCTAATTTGATTCAAAACCAGTTAAAACAGAATAACAAGCAAAAAAAAATCAATAACCACCAAATCAAGTGTAATGAGCACCGAAGGCTCTGATACCACTTGTTTGATCTCAGACTAGTTCGTATCAATAACAATTATCACAATCTGATTCTCAGATCTACGTTTATACTATTAATACTATTATACGGATCTAACTCTTAATTACCTTAATTCAGTGTAAATATATATGTGATTATCTATTATTATTATAATTATTATCAGTATGTATGATTGATTGTATAATATTAGGTGTGAAGCTTTGAGAGAGATCTGGAATACACAAAATACGTTAATTAACTCAAAAACTTACATTAAAAGTGAACAGTAGTTCACTATATATAGAGGGTAATCTGGTTCGCTAACATCCCCTAGCGAACCAGCTTCCCCTTCGTTACATAAATAACCATAACGAAGCACCCCCTGATTTGTTAACATTTCTAACGAACCAGGAAGGTATACATTACTTGGCTAGTTCGCTAACATCCCATAGCGAACTAGCCTTTAACTTAGCGAACTGGTTAATAAATAAAACTATTTATTACTATAAACATTAACAAAACGTTAACTTTAAATACAAAGACTCTAGACGCAAAACCGTGCACTAACAGTTCGACTCGTTTAAGGTACGTTATAATTAGAAATCATTCGTTTAGGTTCGGATTGGTTTGGGGAAATCACATATCTGTCTTAGTATGTTGAAACAAATCTAACCAAAAAATATTACTTAAATGGATTAGCATTTGATAGGTTAATTGATAACCTAAAAGAACCCGTAACATATATGCTTAAATCGCACCCCTTAAACATTGATGTTTGGCCGATTTGATGGTTAGGGTTTGTAGGCGCTTGGATTTCGAGTTCAATGGTACCAAAATCGTGTTGTTTCGTTAAGATTTGAGGGTTTAGTCGCAAAAATCCGACTCTGTTGACTAGTTGCTGTTCTTGGAAATTTTGACTTTGACTCTGAGTCAAAGTCTGGATAAGATGGATGCAGTTCGTTATGAGATAACGAATTAGTCATCCATTCGTTAAAACCAGATAACAAATCAGTTCAACCTTTCGTTAAGACAAGATGACGAATTAGCTCACCAAATTCGTTATGTTAATGCAACGAATCAAGTAATTCATTACCCGCCAGTTCGCTATGGAAAGGTAAAGAATCAGAGGACGAATCAGACGATAAGAAGAGGACGAATTAGGATAACGAACCAGATCTCAAAATATAACGAATTAGCTCTTAGGCTTAATTAGTTATAGAGAATGAGTTAGCAAATCAAAAAATAATTTAAAATCCTAATGGAAAATGTGTTAAGACAGTTAATGAAAAAACAATTTCCAAGCTGACCTTACAACTTAACCCCAGCCAGGGGCTCTGCCCCTTGGACCCCGCTAGGGGTTGCCGCCCCTAGAACCCCGCTGCCAGGGGCGCTGCCCCCGGACCCCCGTTCGTTGTGGGTTATACAAAGATAGAGATACGATATGAGTAGTAATTGTTAATTGATACATGTAATTATTATATAGTTAGCTGTGCACAGCTCAAGAAAAGAATAACTATTAATGGTGAACATATCCACATTCAGGAGAGTTTCTAGCCCCATTTCCTTGTTATGTTTTCGGGGCTGTGTGCATACTCGATTTGATAGTTAATACACTTACCTTAACTGGTAAGTGTATGCCTTGTATGGTTTATGTGTTATGTATGTATATCTCAAATGTGAATGAAAGCATGTCGGTACGTGAACGATCTTCGGATATTGCACGTGCTATCAAGGGAGGTAGTTATATAATAGATGAATGTGTATGATAGATATATATACAATATATGAATATGTATGAATGATTAAAGAAAGTATGTATGCTATGGGTATGTAAAGACGGTATGCACGAAGATGAAGAAAGAGGGATCAGACCCTAATAATATCTGAGATAGAGAAGAAAGGGATCAGAACCTAATAATATCTAAGATAGAGAAGTAAAAAAGGGATCAGACCCTAATAATATCAGAGATAGACAAGAAAGGGATCAGACCCTAATAATATCTGAGATAGAAAAGGAAGGGATCAGACCCTAATAATATCTGAGATAGAATGGACAGTAAATATAAAGTATGAAAGTAATAAAGTATGTAAGTATGTATGAAAGTATGAAATGAAAGAAAATTTGTAAAGTAATTACTATGTATCTTCGGATGCATGATTAAAGGTAAGTGTATGTATTGTATGACGTATGATTAACTAGAACTCACTCAGCGTAGCTGACTTTTAGTATGCACGCAGGTGAGTAAAATGAGGCAGCTCACTTGAGGGGAACACATGGCATGGAATTGAAGATACTGGCATCTCAAAGAAGTGTTATGTTTTTATAAAGACAATATTTTATGTTTAAACTACTTTGAATGTTTATTATGATAAGATTTGAAAGCTATGTAATATATTCTGATTGAAGTTTTAATATTCCGTGAATGTTTTTAATTAACTCTGATGTTTAGAACTGCGTTTATGAGTACATCCAACGCCCAAAGTGAGGCACCAGTAACGGGGCCTTACAAAGACACTGGTTCCGGTGTCCTACATTGTGAATGAAAACTTTCGCAGAAACATTAAATTTCAACCATATATTACATAATCATTCATATCTCATAGTAACAATTAAACACTTGTCTTAAAACATAATAAAATATTATATTAAACCATCATAACATTATTTTCAAGATGTCAGCCTCTTCAGACCAATGTCATGTGTCTTCCTCCAAACTAGCTGTCTTATTCTATTTATCCGTATGCATACCAAAAGTCAGCTATGCTGAGTTCTAGTTAATCAGGTATTATATATTACGTTAACATGTATCCGAAGATACTCATTTCTAAACTAACATGTTTATCTTTCTTTCATACATATATACATTCTTTCATTCTTTCATACTTTAAATTACATATTGCATACGTAACTACCTCTACTTTTCAAGTGCCTTTCGCCATATAACCTCACATGTAAGGCCCCGCTCCCGGTGCCCTACTTTGGCGTTGGACTTACTCATAAATACAGTTATAAATATTTTAGTTAATTAAAACTTTCGCGGAATAATAAAACTTCAATCATTCATTACAAAACATTCATAACTTGTTTTTGAAAACGTAACATAAAGCATCATATTTTAAACATCATTTCTTCCATCTTCATATGACAGCCGTTCAATCCATGGCATGTGTCATCCTTAACCTGTTACCTTTCTTTCATACATACATATATATGTTCATTAAACATATTCACCTGCGTGCATACTAAAAGTCAGCTACGCTGAGTGAGTTCTAGTTAATCAGACAAGTCCTTATAAAATTTTTTGCATATTATATTCTCTCTTAACAAGTCCTTAATATATATATATATATATATATATATATATATATATATATATATATGGGAAAGTTAACTTGTATATATTCTCTTTTTCCTCTATTAATATTATATTAAGATTAATTCAAAACCACATACTCTATAGCAATTAATTAAATGTGTGGTAAAAAATTAAGTTTCTAAAGTTTTTAAAGCTCAACACGTTCTCAATATATATAAATATATATAGGA
>NW_027506066.1:0-149797 GCF_021521415.1 Bidens hawaiensis
AACAGGTTTGCTTACAAATTCAGGAATTTTTATTGAACTCCATAAGTTTCCATTCAAAGGGTTGTTTGATACATTTTGATCCTTTTCAAGCCCACATAAAGATGAAACATTTGATGAGTGTGTACGTAAATTCATTACTCTGCTACCCTCTACTTTTGACATTGATGAGGTCATGTTAGGAGAAGAGTTCATAATCATAGATGAAAACACCGGTGATGGAGCTTTTGATGTCAAAGGTGGTCTAGGAGACACATGTTGAGATGTAAGGGGACCAGGAAAACCATGGTCAACATGCTCTAACCCTTTCCCTTTATCCATAAGCTTGTAATTGTCCATATCATTAAAACCAAGCTTAGAAATTTGAGATTCTACATATTGTTGCTTAGACATCTTATCTTTAGGATTATTGAAGTGTGAAAATAGCATGGAATTAACTGAACCGGCGACTACATCACCTTTCGGTTGTTCTGGTTGCAAAGTGGTTCTTGTGCTATACGCTCCAAACCCAAGACTAGAAAATCCTAACTGGTTTTGTCTTTCTGTTGAACAGGATTTAGCTGCTTGAGCAGCACATTTAACATTTTGCTTGTTTTCCTCTGTAATTCTGTTACTGCCTGCGATATCTTATTTTGAAAAAAAGAGGGGTAAAAAAGGACCATTAGCTCATATAAGTTAGAACAAAAAAAAAAACAAATACAAAGAAAGATAGCAGAAACACACCATTATAAATTCGCTGCTGCGAGGAGACTAATTCCAATGGATGACCAACTCTGCTAACACAAGTATCGAAGCATGGTACTTTTGATATCCCGGGTGTTTGATTCTGCTGAGATGGCTGTCCTAGTCTCAACTCAATATTTGAGGAAACCTTAGTTGTTTTCATTAAATCACTATCCCTATAACTGTTTATTTTATCAGAGTAAGTTGGGACAGATTTGAAAGCTTTATCCGTGTCACTAACAAACTTTGAAGTTAATAAACAATGAGACACATGGCGCTCGGTAGTCTTGTTAGCTGGTCCACCACGAGCATTGCTCTGAGATGTTTCAGTGAAGCCGTTTGGTAATTTGCATGTATCAAGGGCGTGAACAAAATTCTGATTTAAATGGTGGTGATCTGGAATCGTCAATGGCTGTCTGGAAGCTGCATATGGTCTAGAAGAACCAACAGAATTGGACGGATCAGCAACTTTCATTTCATTGGGTACCTTCTGCTTACTTTTTGCCACATCAGCTGTAGTGGAGTATCCTTCAGGCCAGTTCCATCCACATTGATCTTCAGGTATCCTAATCTAAAGCATGATAAAAACATCACCAACCAGTGTTCTTGGTGCTTCAATAACATGCCAATAAGAAATACAATTTTCAATAATAAAAAGACCCAAAGTAAAACATACTAGACTAGTGGAGCATGTTATGCATGTTTCTTATATAAAGATTCTTGGTCAAAATCGAAAACACATAGATCAAAACTAATACATATACTGCAAATCTTCTGCATGTCTTGTATAATAACAATTACAGTAATCACATGACAACGAAAATATATGAACTTACCCCTAACTTAGAAAAATAGACTTCTCTCCACTTAGCTATGGTCTCACCACTATCCATATGCACAGAATCTCCAGGGTTAACATCTTGCAAACCTGAATGCTGCATGCAATTAGCAATAAGAATAAATCGTGAAAGTTTTAATTTACATAATCATTTTCATAAGAACCACTGATTAATCCAAAAGAACATGTATTCAAAAACTACCTCTGAAAACTTAGAGATGGACATGCGAAAACCATGGCATGAGCAAACAACTCCAAAGAGTCCAGTATTGGTGAGAAAGAGCTCACCACCTTCAAAGATATAAAAATACACAAAATTAGAGCTTGTCATCAAAACTTGTAAGTTGAAACCAAAATGGTGTAAAAACTCACTTGCATACAGACAAAACACACGTGGCAAAACACTTGGGAGAAGAGATGACTGATGATAAAGGGGTGAGCTGTGAAGTTTCCCATGCTGAGATGGCATTGGACCAGAGACTGGCGCATTTTTCTGAGAAGTGAAACCATTTGATTGTTCATGTAAAGAAGCAGATTTTCCACCAGCACTTGCTAAAAACTTGACTGGAACAAGTGGATGGATATCAGTTTTGGACGTCAGGTAGCGGTTATCAATGTTGTGTGATGATAACTTGGGGGAACAGAATGAAGATTCACGCCCTGTAGGGCCCAGTATAGAGCTACTATTGTAGACATGAACATCACTGGATGGATTGGATGGCTTTGAGCTCAATACTTGTTGGGACTCATATTGTGAATAAGATGGTGGTCCAGAAAGCAGAGTAAAAAACGGAGCTCCCATCACTGACAGACTTGAGTTGCATAAATTGAAATTTGTACTTTGAAACAAGGAATCAGCCATCAATTTTCTGGTTGATGAAGATGGTTCTTGCACAATATGTGGATAACCGTAACGACCTGAGTTAATCATCTACAGCATATACAAAGTTATCAAACTTGTATGTCTAAACATAACCAAATCTATCTTAAACATGTTGACACAACTTACTTTCTGTAAAAACAAGTTCCGAAAAATTACAGATAATTCGATTAATGACGACATGAATATTCACACAAGCTATATTTTCAGATGCGTCCAATCCAATAGTACATTCATGTAAAAACACATACATTGTCTACAGTATAGCATATAAACTCCAGACACCAGTTGTCAGCATCACATACAAACTTATGCCCTAAATTTATATTATCAAGAGACGCATTCCCTCCATCTATAAAACATACAGATTTATTGTTGTTTCACAGTGTAAATATTCACAATTTCACCAAGAAATTTGTGAGGATAATCAATAAATTTCAAAAATCCAATGCACATCTTAAGCTACACGTATTCACTTTATCAGTAACTAACAATATTTAGAGGAAATTGGGAAAATGAAGGCATGAATTCATGAACGTTTGCAGAAACTATATGTTTAGATGTGTCCCAATCTAATAGTACATTCATGTAAAAGTATATACATTATCTACAGTTTAGGATATAATCTTCATATACAAATTTCACATACAATTTTATGCCCAAAAAGTTTCTTATAGAAGATATAGGAACTGTATAAACAAGTAAAACCTTGTTGTTTCACTATATAAAATATTCACAATGTCACCAGGCATCTGTGAAGATAATCGATATTTAGGGGAAATTGGGAAAATGAAGGCATGAATGTTCACAGAAGCTATATGTTTGGATGTGTCTTAATCTATATACATTGTCTACAGCATTATATAATATAATCTCCACATACAAATGTCACACACAATTCTATGCTCTAAAAGTTCAATTACAGAAGATACAGGAACTGTATAAACAAGTTTAACCGAGTGATTTCACCTTATTAAATATTTACAATGTCACCAGGCATTTGTGAAGATAATCTATAATTTCATAACCCCATTGCACTTAACCTACACACATTCGTTTTAGCAAAACCTATCAAAATTTAGGGCAAATTGAAAACAAAAATCATGAAAAACTATACCAGAACCGAATACTACTCTAAACAATCAAAAACAAATATAACACGTTCAATTTGCATCATTAAACCTAACAGCTTACACACAAACACAGAGACATACACACAAGCACATACATACATAAGGGAATATGAAGGCATGATTGCTTGAATATTCAGAGTAGCTAAATATTTAGATATGTCCCAATCTAATATTACATTCATGTAAAAACACATACATTATCTACAGTATAAAACATAATCTCAACATACCAAATTTAATGTCACATACAAACACCAGCACAAATTTGGTAGTCGGGCCGAACCGTTCACCCTGACCATTCTCGTGTAGCCAAATCAAATAAAACACTGTTTGTGTTCATTTGAGTCCGTGAACCATTCACGAGCAATACATTTCATCATTTCGTTCGGTTAGGTGTTGGTGAACCATTAGCTTAACAGACGAACATGAACAAGGCATTGTTCGGTTACATTAGGTTCGGTTCATTTACGGCCCTAGCTACACATACATATTCACTCTACCAAAACCTAACAAAAATTAGGGCAAATCAAAAACAAAAACCTCGAAAACCTACACAGGATGCTACTATAAACAATCAATACCGAGCATAATACATTCATTCAATCTGAATCATTAAAACCTAACACCGAAACACACAGACGCCAATAACCGCTACAAATTAATCAACACACACACAGTATAACAGTAACGTAGATTACCGAAGAAGAAGTTGTTCTAGAAGCATCCCGCAACTGAACTTGAGAAAGTACCGCTGCTGGCTCCGTCGATGACTGCCACGTGGCACCGCATTTACTAATCTGCCGTTGATTATTATTATTATTATTATTATTATTATTATTATTATTATTATTATTATTATCCATACCACCAGAGGAGCTTGGTCAAATCATCGAAGACGAAGAAGAGATGGATGAATAAGGTGTTGTTGCATATGTTTTTGAGTTGAGTTGTTAAGAGTTTACACACACAGTATAGCAGCAATGGCGAGTGTGTGTGTGTGTGTGTGTGTGTGTGTGAATAATAATAATATTGAAAGGGGGGAAGTGACACGTGCAGGTGGTACTTGGTTGGTTGTTGGAATTGAGAGGATGGATTGCCTACAGACGGTCATGTTGACTGTAGAATACGATGGAGGAGTCTGTGCCGTTGATTTTGTATCTGATTGTTTCTGTCCGTTGATTGTGTAGATGGGGAACAGGTGGACTTCATTTTTTTTGTTGTTTCAGCGGAGTTGCATGTTATTGGTTGGTTAATTAGAATACAGTTGTGGTCATCTTTACGTGTCTAGTGGTCAGATTATGTTGTTTTAACCGGGCTTACGTTGACTTAAAAGTTTGTCTTGGGCTTTTTCCTTTGAAACCATATCGCCACTTGACAATCGTTGGGTCATCACAAGAGCAAGAGCAGAACTCTTTGGCAACATTTGCACTAGGCCTAGCTCGAATCTTTCATTGTTAATATTCAATCAAAAGTGACACGAGTTGCATTCGAACTTGGATTTTCACTTAAGAATTCAAGCATTTTACCACTAAGCCACAGGTGGGGAATGACTTGGTATTTAAATATGGATTGTATTTTGGATTTATTTTTTTAGCAAATATAACTTTTTATATTTATGGTTTTTATTGTTATAATGTTTTAGAACTGTGACAATGATGTTAAAAAGAAACGTGTAACCTGTTAACAAAGTCAATACAAAATACAACTGATAACCAAAGAATTGCATCAATCTAACCATGGGTGGTGGGTGGATTAAAAAGGGAGGCTCGGGATGATCAGCATAACCAACTCAATCGGGGTGAAAAAATGCTAAGAAAAGAGGAAGAATCGGATCGGGAGGGCGGGAACACCACTCTCCTCCATGCAGTACCGAGATGAAATTCATCCCGAAATGAGCATCATGCACCCACTTTCTTCTCCCTAAGACAAGCTACTAAACTTACTCATGTTTTGTATCCAATCGGGCTAAAGCAGTTTATTATGGAGAACATGTCATGGTCTAAAGATTATTGTGTTACTCGCTTTCCATGTCAACCAGAAAATGGAATATCAAGGTTCGTCTAAGCGTGATGTGTCTTTTAAATTTCAAATAAACATTTGATCAACATGGGAGATATATGAACAACTGTGATCAACATGGGAGATATATGAAGAGGTAGGTCCCAGCAGAGTCCAGTTGGACCCGCAAGACTCACCTTGAAGAGGAACGTCTGCACAGAAACCAACTGGATACGCAGGACCAACCATGCTCAGAGACGTGACGGTCCTACCCGCACAATCACGGAAGAGGAAGCAAAACTTCACACCTATCTACCACGTTCAAAGGTTAACTTATTCTAAAACACTTGGAAAATTGCTAATTTAAACTAAAGTATGCAAGTCATACAACGTTTACAAAGCAAGGAACCCAACGAAAGTAGCGGTCTTACCCGCAAAAAGATTTATATTTCACAATGGTTAATTACAAGAATGGCCGGGTAACTACCCGCCTACAAGAAGAAAAAAAAATCTATACAAGCTAAATCTATCCTAGCAGTGGGAAGGGATCTTCAGGATCAGGCTTCAGGGCCATTTCCACTTGGAC
The DNA here is from genome assembly GCF_021521415.1 of Bidens hawaiensis. Classification (NCBI taxonomy): domain Eukaryota; kingdom Viridiplantae; phylum Streptophyta; class Magnoliopsida; order Asterales; family Asteraceae; genus Bidens; species Bidens hawaiensis. Next base: position 6,156 of record NW_027506066.1, read on the forward strand.
CAGCCCCATCAGTAGAGCGTGGCAGTTCAAGGAAAGCCTTAAGGATAGCTAGCCCATCATCAGCAGCAGCAACTTCATTCACATTCTCCACCACCGGATGCGGGAAGACGGCGTATTGATTTACTGCTTGGTCATATATGGCTTCAGTATCTACATCGAATAAAGGGAAGTTGGAAGGCGGGATGCCTTTCTCAACGAACCATAGACCAAGCAGGAAGCCGGCCTTTTCCCCATCCTCGTGAGAAGCGTTGAGGGCTACGCTCATAGCATCGTCGTAAGATGTCTCTGAGAAGACCCGATGCACAACCTATAAAGAAAAAATACAAGTGTCAAAACCTTTTTTGTTTACAAAGAAAAGCGTAAAGACATGAAAACATAGCTGAGACAACGCTTCTCGAAGAAGCCATTCCTTGGCAACCAGAGCTTCTTGGAGGGCAGCTTGAGCTTCGTTACGGGCGCGTTCGGCTTCACTCTTGTTGAGGTTGGCGAGCAACACTTCTTTAGCCGCAGCCTCTTCCACGCCCTTTAGCTTATGCTCAGTATGGTCAAGCACCCCCATCTGGTCCAAGATTTCCTGGAGCTTTTTGGCGTCTTCCATCGCCAAGGCATCATGAGCCTGCTGGAGAGCCTCTAATTTGGCTTTAAGCTCTTCATTCTCCACGCGCAGAGGCTCAGCAACAGCTTCAGCCTTGGTGGCCCTCTCGGTTGCGTTCCTCGCAGTTTCCTTAGCCAGCCGAAGCTGTTCATTAACAGCTTGGGCAGCCTTGGAACGGGCCTCGAGTCGTGCCTGAACTTCAACCTCAAGGGCCTTGAAGGCCTTCTCCTTTTCCGCAGCTATAGCGGAAAGCCTTTGGTTCTCCTCCCGGATGGCCCGCGCCTGAGCAACTTCTTTAAGGCGAGCTGCTTTTAACTTGTCGTTTTCACGACAAAGCAGCTCGACGCGCGGCTGCATCCGAGCTAGGAGAACCCGAAGCTCATTGGTTAGCCTACCCTCCTGGTAGCTAGCCATGGCTTCCCCCAACGCACCACTAGGAGCAGCATGACGAGCCCATTCCACGCACTCCACAGGGGTGCGAAGGGTTGTTCCTCGGCGAATGTTCCATCGTGGAACATACACTTCATTGGAATCCGACACTGCAAAAAACAAAAAGCAGTTAGGAAAAGATGATAAAAAATATATGTAAAAAAATGGGCCAAAAGAACCCTACGCACCTGTAGGGTCAATAACAGGCCGATAGCCGCCGAACCCATCACCTGAACCCAAAGGAAATCCATCCAAGAGGTCAGGCAGATGGGAAGGTGGCAAAGATTGGCGAGAAGCCCCATGCGTACCTGATGGACCGGCCGTCGTTGCCGGTGGCGGGGGCATGGTAGCAGCCGCCGCGGTCGCTGCCGCGGAATCCGCAGCAATTGTAACCGCCGGCTCAGTGAAAGATGCTGTAAAAATCGCACTCACTGCCGGCGGTGACGTCATCTCAGCTGGAACAGTCGGCTCAAAGGAGTGAGCAACTGAACCAGCGGAAGCAGGCGCAGGCGCCTGGGTCGACGCCTCAGGTAGGCTGACCAAGCCTACCGTCATTGGCGTGGAGGTACCACTCTGCGCTCCACCCTGGAATGCGTCAACATCCACGCCTGCGTAAAGAAGATAAGTGTTAACGATATTAAGCTATGAAGATAAAAGCAAAAGAAAATTGTACTTACGGGTTTTCTTGAGCCTGAAGGTACGGAGAGGCGGGGACGAACCCGATGGAGCTGGCCTCTTTGCGCCGGTTACCGTCGTCTTCTTGGGCTCTCCGGAGGTGACAGTCACAGCCTCCGGAGCAGTGGTCTTATCACCACCGGGATTCCCCGCCACCTCTTCGCTCTCGGTCTCCGAATCAGACCGAGGCGCTGGATCGGCAGTGGAGGCCATCTCCTTCCCCTTCCCGCCGGCAGCCTTCTTCTTCCGCACCAACGGAGGACCATCTGCGGATTCCTCATCAGAACATACGATTAGGGGAATTCCAGCAGAGGTTTCAACATTGAGGGGTCGAGGGTCGAAGAGCGCCTTACCTGGCCGACGGGCGCTAAGGATCTCATGGCCTAGCGGATAGACCTCCACGAACCGATCTGCCGTTTGTTCTAGGATGGGCAACTCGTTCTCATCTAGAGCGCGAGTACCCATCCGTGCGGGACCGTCAGCCTCCTGCGGGTTTAGGAGCGACTGCAGGTCGTTCCCCTCTGAAATAAACAAGAAAGAAGTTAAAAGAAATCCAAAATCAACAAAAGGGAAAAAGGCATACCGTAAGGAACAGAGTTCGAACCGTATTAGAGGACGATCGGAATCTTGCGCGCATCAGCCTCCTTCCACACCCGGCTCATCCCCAGCATCACCATCCCGGACTCCGCAAACCGGTAAACCGGAGATTGGACCCGAGATATCTTCGCAAACCATTCCGCCTCCTGGTAGCTGGAGGCGTGAAGGCTTGGGAGAGCTTGCCCATTCTTAAACTTCATGGCAATGGGGATAGCGCGAGCGGATATGAAGAAGAACTCCCTCTTCCACGAGCGAAGGCTGCGCTCGGTCGCGCAAATCTTCAAACCCTTAATCCGGGTTGTCAACGTGTACCACCCCTGGATGCACCTCCAAGTGTAGAAGGTCATCAGGCGGTCAACGTAGGGCTCAACGCCCAAAATCCGGCACACCCACTCGAAGTGGCGAATCTTGGCGATCGCCATGGGGTGCAACTCGGTCAGATGAACACCGTGCCTCTCAAGGACACGGTAAACAAACTTTGTCAATGGGAACCTAAGATTCCCATAAACAAAGAATGCTGCATAAACCCCGATCTTGCCTCTGGGGGCATCGTACACAGTATGATGGGGTTCAGGAAACTCAGGCTCGAGAGACTCGAGCATGAACTTCCTGACGACATACCGGTACAGATCGCCAGGCAGAGCACACTGGCACTCACCAGCAGTACTCTTATCATCGGCTATGGATTCAACATCACGAGACGACATCTTGTGAAGGAAAGAAGAAAACGATTTCGGGAGAATGCTTGCCTGAAAAGGGGAGTATTCGCCGGAAATCGCTTAAGAGATGAAGAGAAGAGTGAAAGTGTGGATTACAAAGAACCCTCTCCCCCTTTATATACTAATCGCAATTAATGCGATGAAATTAATGCGGAGGAGAGAGAAATCGAAGGTGCAATGAAACTATGACACGTGGCAAAAAGCAAGCTGGCAACAGCTGTTGACAGAACGCATACCATTAATTTCGCGGCCACGCGCCCGAAAAATTGCGCCCACGAGCCTGAAAAAGCGTCTGGAATGACCATGTACTGTCACGTCACCATAACTTCCTGCACGTCCTGACACAGTCAGAAGAAACCGTCGCACGACGTTTCAGATGTTTGGACTGTTCTTATCCTTTCACTAACCTTTCGAATTTCAAAATTCAAAATTCAAAAAGATCAAATAATAGGCGGGAAAATACCCCTTACCTTGGCAAACAAGTAACCGAAAGACGGGTGCGGGTACAGTGTTAAGGCAAAACCCTTCACATACCTAGCACCCGCAGGGAATTGAAGCCAAGAAAACCTTGGCAAACAAGTAACCGTAAGACGGATGCGGGTACAGTGTTAAGGCAAAACCCTTCACATACCTAGCACCCGCAGGGAATTGAAGCCAAGAAAACCTTGGCGAACAAGTAACCGTAAGACGGATGCGGGTACAGTGTTAAGGCAAAACCCTTCACATACCTAGCACCCGCAGGGAATTGAAGCCAAGAAAACCTTGGCAAACAAGTAACCGTAAGACGGATGCGGGTACAGTGTGAAGGCAAAACCCTTCACATACCTAGCACCCGCAGGGAATTGAAGCCAAGTACCTCGGCAACCAAGTAACTATAAGACGGGTGCGGGTACAGTGTTAAGGCAAAACCCTTCACATACCTAGCACCCGCAGGGAATTGACGCCAGGAATACCTTGGAAGTAAAGTAACCGTAAGACGAGCGCAGGTACAGTGTTAAGGCAAAACCCTTCACATACCTAGCGCTCCGCTGGGAATTGAAACCAAGAAGGATCTTCTGGGCAATGCTTGCGGAAACGGAAATAACATCCCCGCATAGCGGGAACGTCGAGAACTACGTTGTTTGAAGCTCCAGGATGGAATTGGTGGTCTTAACATAATTGATCACTATGTTTAAAACTACCAAAACCTCATGGAGAATCCACACAAGTGGGACTCAACGCTCCTGACTTGCGAGGAGGTTACAGCCTACCCGCATCATACCCAAAGACCAAGCAGGAAACTCGGGCATTTCTGCAAGTGACAAGGACTTCCGCGGGAGGAATCCCCATGGAAAACCTTAAAAAACCCTTTTCAAAACCCTTTGCTCAAGTCCAAAAGTTCACCTCACTTTATTAAACACTCATGAGAAGAACATTGGACTGAGGGGACTTGAAGAGGTAGGTCCCAGCAGAGTCCAGTTGGACCCGCAAGACTCACCTTGAAGAGGAACGTCTGCGCAGAAACCAACTGAATACGCAGGACCAACCATGCTCAGAGACGTGACGTCCTTACGCGCAGTACGCAAGCTGGTCCCGCAGGAAATGCCTCCCAATGGTGAAGGACTCCGCCTGTCCCCGCAGCCTCGGATACAAGCCATCAGGGAAGGCCACCCGCGCAGCAAGGCTACACGCACAAGGCACTTAGCTCTCAATCACTCAGTGTCACCTGAGGGAATGAGCAAAGCCGGGAACAATCCCGCACAAGGGCGGGAGGGGGAATACTTCCGCCCAAATAAACCAGTCCGTACGATACGGGAAGATCTTCTGTACTGTACCTGACGAGGTATGGGAAAAAGATCTGACTAAAGATACGACAGCTTATTGACACAGTATGGCGAGCAGCATGCTCCTGTACTGTGTCACTATTAGCCGCTGCCTACTCACCAACTACTGCCATACCACGTGCGTAGCCGGCAGTTGGTGGAAAAGGAATAGTACACAGCAGGCCTGGTCACTATCAGCCGCTGCCTACCCACCAACTACCAGCAGGGCACGTGCGTAGGCCACTGTTGGTGGAACAGGAACACTGTTGCAGCCGGCCACACCTCCTTGGAAACCTACCTTCGGCTATAAATACCACAAATGGTATGACCATCTCATCTTATCTTGTATCATCATATTATACCTGATATCTGCTCTAGCAATCTCTTAATATACATTTATATTTAAAGAGCAATCTAGTCTGATTCTCACGCCGGAGGGTGGTCACAAGGAGGAACCCCCCCCCCCCCCTTCTCAGTGACAAGCTCACGGTGTCTGTTTTGCAGGTTATCAAAAGAACCATCTTCTCAGGGTCTAACCCCTCGTGGGAAACATCTATCTAACCCCCAGGTTACCAGTAATCTGCCCGGGGTCCGGTTAGTGTTTCTTCAAACTGTGAGGTAAAAAACAACCCAGGAACAAAGCAATTTCAATATGGAAGCCGACAAATAACACCCAGATGTGATCAATCTCCTCATCATTCACCTCATAAAATGGGTAAATGATAAAAGAAATATTCACCTATGTATGTATTCCCATAAAGTAAAATCCGATTTAGAACATTCATCACTCAAAACGCAATTACTTTTAGTGAACCCCAATTTCCATTTAAAATTGTTCACCTGATCACCTATGTTAACCCCAACCATGATCATCCTCAGTGATTACAATTTACACCGAAAAATTAACACCCTTTAAAAGTCATATAAATTGTTATTTTTTATGTTGAAACGGTTTTTCTTTATCCATGGGCAATGAGTTTCGATGTATTAGGTGTGTATGTATTTGTAGAAGCTTTCATTTTTATGTTTATCTTAATTGTTGGTTTAGTTTATGCATGGCAAAAGGGAGCATTGGAATGGTCTTAGCTCCTGAATATTCAGACAATAAAAAGAAAAACGGAAAACAAGTAGCTCGAAAGCTTAAACGAGTTTACTGTTTATACAATTTTACTCTTTGGTTGCTTCCCCCCCCCCCCTCCCCTTCTCAAACCACCATATTGCTTGATTTGTGATTTGAGGAATTAAGGTTTCTCACCAAACCTGAATAGTCCTTAAATGGGTTATAACATCTCAGTTATTTGTGAAACCATTTCATAATCAAACAATAATTTTTGTTAGTCATGTATCTCACCAAACGAAGATAGCCCTTAAATAGATTATAACATTTTTTTTATGAAATAACTTCTTAATCATCAAAACAAAAGTTTACATAGATCATGAGTCTCACCAAACCCGTATAGCATTTAAATAGGTTATAACATCTCATTTATTTATGAAACATTTTTATCATCAAACCTAATTTATCCATTCTCCATCGCCGGTCTATCCTCTCCATCACCGATACCGGTTAACTTCCGATTACCACCCACCATCATCGACCTCTCCTCATGCATCAACCACCATCGACACCTATATCAGCCTCCCCCTTTTCATCAGACAGATATTAGTGTTCATGTTTGTTCGTTTAAAAAATCAATATGTTCATGTTCGTTCATGTTCATTCGTTAAAAATCTAAAAAAGCTACAATCTTAGTTGAAAGAGCCCAAACGTGAAAAAATATGATGAACGTAACAAACTAATATATAAATATAAAACTAGGTTAAAAATTAAAACAAATCATTACAAAATATAAAATAGCAAAACAACTAAAAACAACCTAAATAAACCCCTTTCAAAACCCATGTGGAAGGCTCAAACTAGTACTAAAATATATACTCACATAATAATCAATAAAAAAGTCTTAGGTAGTCCAAGTTTCTTGAAAAATTCCCCACAAATAAAGCTGTTACATCACTAGTTTTAGGCTTTCAGCTAAACCAAAAACATGGCATAATTGGAAAAGAAATCACTAACCCACAATGCATACCACTAACACAAAATCCGAAAGTTAAAGAAAGCATATAATATAAGGTAGGTATAATGTTCCATCAAACCAATCATGTAATGAGAATGACATGATGATGTGGCCAAATAATTGGCTTATCTATCTTTTTATATCGCATCATTACATCATCAAATAATAGAATTTGAGGCATACGACCATATTCAATGGACATTATAAAGCATACTAGACCACAAAATAATAATAACCCATTCCAAAAATAATTAAACACCAATGCAACAATTGCTCCCAGCTTCTTAAAAGTCTACCCAAATGGGCATATTATATTCAATACCAAAAAAAAGACAATATTTTACTATGCAGTTGTTTACTCAAAACACAAAAGAGATTACCCAATATACGGATTTAGAGAAACGAAACCCAAAAGATTATATGTATTGAACTTGGGTTATCATCGATTATGCCGGGTCAACTGAAATTTGGTCCAGAGTCAAACCAGCTATAGGGATCTCGATATCTGTTGCAAAAACCCACCTTTTGTTCCTTTGAGGTTTCAACTTGCTTTTGCAATAACTTACTCTGTCTGCATCATAAGTAGAAAAAAATTAAAATATGATGTGTATATACATGTGAGCCATTAATCAATATTTAAAAGTACCTTTTGACGTTTGGACGGAGGAGATGGACTGTCGGGCCGGCGTGAAGATGCACCCCGATCTTGGTTTTCTTGGACCTACATGTATATAAAAGTTTAAATAAAACAGTTACATTTAAAGAATAAGGTACGAAAAACATGAGACTTTACATTTGAAGAAGATTGGGCAGCTCCGTTTTCCCCATCATTGAGGTGCTGAGTCACAACAGGCATAATCTGGTGAAGCAAATTTGACAAAAAGGTTCCTTCTTCAGTAACGGCTGGCGTTTCTTGAGAATTAACAGGTGCGGGAACCGTTTCAACACTTGTTCCCTGAAAGATAAAGTTGTTGGCATGATTTTGCTCCACGGGAAATATATTTCTCAGCAATTGATCAAGTCCACTCGGAATTTCTGTAGAAAAGGTTTGACCATGAGTTGTACCTGCATCAGATTGAAAGACTTCATGTTTGACTTTGAACTGTCATGTGACTATGTAAAATCTTTTATTTATGACTTCTTGTAAAAGTCAATGTTATTGCTACATTATACCATGCCAAACAAAAATGAGCAGGTTGCATAAAATAGAAAGTAGAAATGAACTTTAAACGCTTTCCCATGTTTAGCAACCAACCTTAAATTAAACACAAAACAGACACCAATGACCAACCTATACTTTATCACCTATTTAGCAACCATATTCATGATATGTGCCATCTTATTTGTCATTATAATAACTATTTTTCAACATATTAGCAAAAAGATATCATTTTTTCTTGTGTGACATCTGATGTGGCAGCCAAGTTGCATCTCCAATGACGATTATCGCAATAAATGACCCGTTCAACTGGTAAAACAGGTCACTTCTTGCTAACATTTCAAAAACTAACGATTTAGCATATATGCATATACCAGGAGGTATATTTTTTATTATTAATTTAAAAATATATGTTTAAATGGTGTCCGATATGACACCCGGCATAGAATCCACAAAATAATCTGAAATGAGATGGTAGCAAAAACCTGCAGTAAACTAAAAGCTGAATCCTATTTTATGCCTAACATAAAGTCATTTGCTTAAGTTGGAAAAATGTGTAAAATTCATTTCTATTTTATGCATTTAGCTATAATAAAAAGGTTAAAAAAACACTTGTTTTACCAGGAACTTGAGATGGTTGTTGCTGAGCTGTAGAACTTGGTCTATTTTCACCATTATGAGGTTGACTTCCATTTGACACCTGGCCATTAATGTCACTTCTTGCTACCACTGGATACAGCACACTCATAGAACCTGTAGATGACTCAGAAGATGCAAGTCCAGGTGGCAGTGTAGATATCCTAATTGGAACCACACGAACTTCAGAACCACCCGTGGGCTGAGACTCATTTCTAGGTGCAGCTTGATTATTTGAACCTCCACTACCACCACCATCAGCAGCAGCTGCTGACTGCTCACCGCCACTTGATTCTCTTTGAGTAACAACTGGCGCCAACACTGAGCCTGTACACATTGTAAAAATGAAAAGTAAATCAGTAATTTATAATGCAATTTATTTAAAATTAAAAATCAGAATAATAAGTTATTGTTTATTACCAGTACGTATCCGAATATCAATATTCCTTGGGCGTAAACCAGTGCCGGTCCCCGCAGTTGTAGTTCCAAAACTTGCCCCAGGTTGAAAAGGTAGAGGCTGCACCATGGTAAAGTAAGGCATACTAAAATTATAAAAAGAGGAAATTGTTGAAGAAAACCTTATGATTCTAAAATTTAGGTGTCCGTTAACTTTATTTTTGTATGATTAAATCCCGGGGCTTTTAAAACTCACCAAAAAGGTCCTTTCCGTAAAGTTAAAAGAATTCATCATACGAAAAAGGACCTTTCTGTTAAACTGTAATTCTTTATGATTTATTTGTAAAGCACCTTTTTTGTTAAACAGGAATACAAGATATGGTCTATTTGACAGATTTGAAAACAGCATAGCCCAAATCAATCAGGTCAACATTTCACCCTCTTAAATTACATTACCTGAACCATAATAGGATTTGGACCAGATGTTGATATAAAAACAGCAGGCCCAGCATTAACCACAGCGTCAGTCTGGAAAAAAACTTTTACATGTCAGATATAAGAATTCAAGAAATTAAAGAAAAACAAAAGAATTTTATAACACACCGGTGTCTGTCCCATACGAAGTGTCATGGTTGTGCGACCAAGCTCCAGCAAAAAAGCACCCAAATTTTGCAAAAGTGCACCTGATCTCAAAGCATTTGACTGCACCCTTAACCGTGCTACAGGATCGGTTACATTTGTTTGGTCCCCTAATTGTCTGGTCAATTGCTACAGAAAAAGAAAACAAAACTTGAGAATAGTGACATGAAAAATATACCATGTTGCTTTTAAAAATTCTTTGTTATGTTTAGTTCATACCATTAAGCATTCTCCAGCTTGTTCAACAAGTAATTGTCTTGTAGACTGAGTCACTTCACTCAGGGCGGCCGGTGTTGGTAATCCACCCTGACCGGCGGCTGAATTCGGTGCAGCAGATGGGTCTCCTCCCCCACTGTTGCCCTGGATTCTGACTGTCAAACATCAAATATCAAATTGATATTGTAACTAAAATAAGATATTGAAGGTGTTTAAAGTGTTCCAAGAATAAGTTCTGACCATTTTCGTTAAATTCTTGCCTCAAACGCCTTAAATACTGGGATAAGGTTGTCAGAGAATCGGGAATAACCTGTCAAGGATTTATTACAAATTCTTAATCAGAAAAAGTAACCAATAGTGTCTAAATGACTACAACTTCAAATCTTCTACTTCACATGTTCAAAATTTGGTAACAATTAGCATTGAACTTACAGGAAGCTGAAGAGATTCCATAGAAACATCAGTTGGGACCGTAAATGCAGCATTTTGAGAACTAGGCTGACTTCTTCCAGAAGCATCTTCAGGTTGTTGACCACTGAGATTTCTTATTTGGTTTAGACCGGGTATTCGTGAAAGCCTTTCAGAAATGTGTTGCTGTTGAAGAAAAATAAAAGGCATACCTTGTTTAAATATATCAGAAACAAAACCCAAAATTATAAAAGAATTAAAAAAATTATAGACCAGTGACCAACTAACTTGTAAATCTACTGCTTCACCACTGCTTCCAGCATTTGCTATTCCAAAGGAACCAAGAACAGCAGATACAATCTACCAAAAATAAAGGCACCACAAACCAATTGATTTAGCTATTCACGATTGGCTTTTGTTATTTTAACAATTTATAACTTTCACGATCTTACCCGACTAAAATCTGGAAGACTCCCATCACCTTGTTCAGATATATTAAATGTTCCTACCACTACACTGGGCCCATGGCTACCCATGGTCTGTCTGGTACTTGAGGCTGGATCACCTTCTGCAAATACATAATACATTGGGGTCAAACAGGGATTCTAAAAGAAGGCCCCAAACAGAATTACAATAAAAGAAGCCTTTTTTAATGAAAATTCTATAGCCGCAACCTATTTAACAACAAAACGAAGTTTTACATCGCCCTATCATATATACATTATGCAGATTTGTGATTTAAGATTCAGTAACAAAAGAGGGTTGTTCTTTAAAATTGTGGAAACTCATGAAACCTGTAAGATCTGGAACGCTTGATGGATTAATCGACTGTCGAACAACCAAGTGCAGTGTGTGTCCATCTTCCACATCTACAGTTCATACTCGTTAAGGAGCTTCATTGTCAAGATTTATTAATAATTACACTTTTTTTAGAAAAAAAAAAACTAGAAAGAAGGATACGGTAAGCTGAAAGAAGCTGGTCATCCTTTAGCACCTTGCCACGGCATATCAACCGTTGTTGGTCAGATAACACACCAGTAACAGAAGCAATTTGTTCCTTCAGTGCAGGAACAGGTACCTATAAAAATATACAGATTTAAGTAATATAGAGTAGCATTGAATTGGACATATACTACAGATAAGGCAGGTAACCATTTTTGGTTTCAAGAGGAAAACATTAAACAAATGATTCATGACTGAACAAAATGATTTATTATTAACATAATAACATGTATAAATAGCTTTGAACTAAAGATTCAATTGCATAAAGGACTACAGAGGAAAAGATAAAATAATAAAATGTCAAGGAAAGAAAAACAGTGTTTACACATTTATCTACTCGCATAGTGTATGTCTGAGAATCCAAAGTCTTTATCTTTATTTCAACAGTGGTTTCAGAACTGTTACCATCACTGCTCCCAGCATCCATAACACCCTTGCCACCATGATTACTTGCCATTGTCTCAATTCCCTGCTTAAAGCCTGTAATAAGTTAAAGGTCAATGATTCAAATCACTAAGTATAATTATGATTTGTGAAAAAACCAAACGTAAAGCATGTCATGCATAATATAAAAAATCCCAATGGACATCAATTCATCAAAACTCAAGAACATCAGCAACCAACCAGATAAGCAATACAAGCTGCAGACCAAAACAATTGACTAATGCATGCTCAATGTTTATGTATAACATCACCGACAGTCTGTTACCTAACAATTCTTTAAATAGGCAACAAAAATCCATTACACAATTAATCAATGCCACTCATTACACGCGCAGATGCATAAAAACACTAACTTCACTCAAATGACCTAATTGCTCAAATCAAATAGAAAACTTGATAATCTTTTACCCAACATTTTATTAACCAGGCATTAAAAATCCTTTAAAACATCTATAAACACCACTCACTACACGTGCAGATACAAAAGAACCCTAACTTCACTCAAATAACCTAATTGCTCAAATCAAATAAAAAACCTAATAATTAGCCAATAAATTCAATTCAAAACCTAAATCAAAAAGCAAAAACACAGCTTTATATGATACAATTCACAACGATTGATTGAAATCATACAGCCTAGGATTTCAAGCTAGCCATCCATGCAATCAATACGAACGTTAAAAAAACACCAACACGAACTTAGCAGCCGGACCGAACCGCCAACACCAACCATTCTCGGTTAGCCAAATAAAAAAACAGTGTTTGTGTTCGTAAACCATTCACAAACAAGTTCATGTTCTTAATGAACGAACACGAACAGTAAATTCCGTTGCTTTAGGTGTTCGTGAACCAATCGCTTGTCCAATAACACCACCGGTTATCTGTTACCTATCGTTTCATTAACCAGGGATCAAAAATCAACTAAACAATCAATCAACACCACTCATTACACATGCAGATGCTCAAAAACCCTAACTTGACTCAAATAACCTAATTACTCAAATCAAATATGAAAAACTTGAATAATCAGATTAAAATCAAACGACCTAGGGTTTCAAAGTGGCAATTAATTAGGTAGGTCAAAAAAGGCATTTGAATTCTAAAACCCTAGAAAAATACACATCGATTGATTCGAACGATCGAGTATCGGTACCTGATGAGTTTGTTAGCTTACAGTAACACAGAGCACCGCCCACCACGACTGACGGACGGATTGTGGCGATCTGTGTATTTGAACTCAAACAAAACAAAACAAGAGAAGAGAGTTTGATTGATAATGTTTTGGAAGGAAATAAATACCACTTGCTTCCTATTAATTAATTAAATACACTAAATATATATATTAATAATAATTTGTATTCTATTATTCTATTCCATTTCTATACAATTATTAATATCTTTCTAGAGTTGTCCCCCCAAGCTCCCGTGACCGGGTACAACAATTTAACACGGAAAATGGTAACATTGAACTTGAACAGACGTAAAAATGTTGAACGGTTGAATCACGTACTGTCATTGTAGCGTCTTAACTCGTAAAATTTAGGCCGAACGTTAAACGACAAATTTGTAAAAGGATGAAAAGCAATTGTATATATATAAATTATCTTTTATATAATTTGGAAACACAAAAGTATAAAACTAACCGGTTCACGTCTTATTATTTTTCAGCTTTGAACTTGGTGATTCTTCAAAATTTATAAGCTAATTGTTATATGAGAATGCTTTTTATGTATATAGGATAAACTTATGATCAAAATATAAAAAAATATAGGGCAAAAAGTGAAAGGCTACAAAAACACATTAGGGGCTAATACAAACTTTCTAACAATCAAGGATTAATATAGAAACTTTATTCTACTGTAGCAAAACGTTTTCTTTTAACTAGCCTTTGAACCCGTGTATTACATGGGATTTGTTAGAAGGCAAAAATAAATAAGTTCTGTTAGTTTAAAAAAATAAACAAAATTAAAGGTAGACATAAATTAAATAAATGGTATGGTATTTTAATTGTGATTCTTAAAATACTTCTCATGATTGAAATTGCGTGTAGCTTAACATACCATATAATAAATCTAAACAATTCATTGATGATGATAAACCGAGTTGCTATAAATGCAAGGTCCTACACAAGCCTCTGAGGCTATATTAGTTTTTATTGAAGTTGATTTGAAATGAACAAAAGTCACCATTTTTTAAAATGGCCAATGCGTATTCGATGATTGCCTCGTGTCAATTCAGAACGAAACATGTGATACAATTGTAGTTCGAAATGCGACAAACACAATTGGTAGTAGGATTGCATGTCCGAAATATGTCTTCACATTTAACACAACATGTGATACAAATTTTGTATACAAAGAAGTATTTTCAAATTTGTAATCATCATTTTAAGGTCTCATTTACCATGTAAATTAATGTATTAGACAAAGTAAACGATTTATGAATTATAAATTTTTCACATTTCTCAACTTATAAAATGTATCTTTTTCATGTTTCACTACGTGTACTACACATGGTGGATAATATGAACTTAATGTAATTTTTCGTGTTACAATGTTTAAAAGATGATGATCAATGTGCATATAGACACAATAATCTAGAGTATAATGTCATCAGATTACATATATGCACACCTAAATATATATTTTATACAATATTGAAAAACCACAACCAACCCAATAATTGATTATATTTAGCATCAATTCTTCTTAAATGGTGATTATAAACGTGGCATGTATACACCTTTAAATAGTTAATAAAATCCATCTAACTATGCTATAACCCAATTGATAAAATGGTTTTGACTAATGGTTAGTTAAGATGAATAAGATGAGATATTATGAATTATGATGAAAAATTAGGCCACGAGTGAATGCAGGCTTGATACCTAAGCATCAACACTTTCTTTTATTTGCAGAGTAACATAAGATTTGTTTTGTTGAAATTGATTATGTAATAAATGTTTATGAAATAAAAAAATGAAATTTTATAGTTTCCAAAAAAGAAAGAATTCGGTTTTATAACTTTTTAGAAAAAATATGAACTACAGGGCTCCAAATTTCTTTAGGTATAACTGTTCATTGTTTAAATGCTTAAAAGTCTTTTTTAGACTGACTACGTTTAGAATATTTAATTAAAGATACAAAATTAATAATCACATTAATTGGAAATTTAAATTAAATAGCATAATTAAAAATTTATACATATGAAATAAGAAGTCTTGTATAATTCAAACTGAATTCACGAGTTCTTATTTTTAAAACATGTGTTGACATCTTTAATAAGATGTAATGTATACATTGAGCAAAATTATGTTTTAGGTTTCATATTATTGTAAATAGTCATTAATGTATACATTATATCTTGAGATGTAACTCATGGGTTAAACCATTTTCATCAATGACCCATGGATAGCATGAGTTAAGGAAAAGAGAGATTAGAAGATTAGTATGGAATTTTAATCTAGGAATGAATGTGATTAGGACACATAGGCATCATTATTTTTGTTTATTAGTATTGTAAGATGTGAAATAATATTTTTTTTTCTTTTTTCGTTTTGCTATACTTTTCTATCAATGTGTAGTATCCCGATGATTTATGCTTCTTCCATTTTTGACTTATTGACTATTCATCGAATATAATAGTTTTAAAGAAGTAATAATAAAAAAAAAGCGGTGGTCAATGCGTTAATTCTAATATCATGTTACATGCAATTGGTGGATATTCATCATGTTACTTGATATTAGAATTATTGTATGAAGCGTCACTTTTTTTCATTTTGTTAAGCTATGCCATTCGGTGGATACTCAAGAAGTAAAAAATGGAAAAGGCATAAATTGGCGGGATATTACACCTTCGATGTAGGTTTGCCAATGATAAATATTTTTTTTTAAATCGACGAAAGTTTAACAATATATACACCTTTAAAAGAAATTCACATAGAGGCGCCGGACCTCCATATATTTGGCTTAGGTCCGCCAATGATCATGTTGATGTATGTGAAATAGAAAAAAGCCTTTCATCAAAAAAAAATTTAGGAGAAAAGAAAAATTAAAGCTTCATAAAAGTGTTATTAAGTATAGAGCGAAAAATAAAAAATGTGAAATGAAAATATTGGTATAAGTTTAAGTTGTAACATGTGATTGAGATGACCTGTATTAGAGAGGAGATTTGTTTTCTTGTAACTGATACATATGGTATGGTATATGGTACTCATATTTCTCAAATTCGGTATTCAATATTTTGGTGTCACTTTTTGCCTATTTGGTTCCTATACCGGTAACCGAATTAATTTATCTTATTTGGTACTTGGACCGGTACCGGTACCAAGATCAATGAATATTATGAGAAACAAAAAAACGAGCACCGTACCAAACTACCAGTGTTGATATCGGTACGTGTACCGTATCAACAAATTCGGTACCCAGTTTGTTTAGACTTGGTATTTGTATCTGTATTTTTGGTATTATTATCGATATGATACATCACTATATGATTTGAAAATGAGGGTAGACCATTCGTAGTCATAATGCCCTAATCCCATACAATTTCAGCATTTCAACATTTTGCAAAAATGGGTGTAGTCATAATTTTTCTCATAACTATGTAGCAATTATTAGTCAATCATTTTCTTCGTTTTTTATTTTTAATTTTTTAATTAAAACTAAACAAATAAAAATAGATTAATATTCCATTCAATAAATAAAAAATAGATAAAAACACACATATTATAAATCTAAAAATACATAAATACTTAAAACAACTCTTTATTATAAACAAAATACATAAAATACTATTCCAAATTCCATCGGCGCTTGACTTTCATTATGACTTCATACGTGTCATTATTACAAGCGTTAATTTGTCTTATCATATTTTACCATTTATAGCACACTAGGTCCTCTGTACGATCGTTTGATCCTCCCTCTGAAACAAAATAGCTACAAACTCGTGGCAAAAAACCCGACGTTCGTTGTTCCATGGGGTCAAAATCTTCGGAAACATAGAACCAAGTCTTTGCTAATGCCACCTCTTCTTCATGGGTCCATCTTCTTGACCCTACCCTAATTATGGGTTAGAATTTAGTTGCTCTATATAAATTTATGGGTATTTATTGGGTTATTTGAATAAAAAATGAAATTTGTTTAAAAATATTGAAATGGAGGTATTTGTTGGGGTTTTTCAATGTCCAACGGTTAAATTTCTTAAAACCCGTGCCATTCTAATGTTTTGTACAAAACGCTTGTTCAAACTTTCCAACCCAAAACGCCCCGGGGGGGGGGGGGGGGTGCCTCTGGCGTTTTTGCCTATTTGGTTCCCATATCATACTGGTATCCGTATTGATTCATCTTATTTGGTACTCTGACCGGTACTGGTATCAAGATCAATGAAGATTAGGAGAAACTAAAAAACGAGTATTGTACCAAAATATCGGTATTGATATCGGTACGTGTACCGTATCAACAAATTTGATATGATATCCGGTACCCAGTTTTGTTTAAATTTGATTATGTATATGTATTTTGGTATTATTATCGATATGATATATCCCTATATCATTTGAAAAAGAAGTTAGTATAGTAAGAGAATATGGTGCAAAGGTTGATAACATGTAAGAGAAACCTTAAGGAGAGACAGATTAATTTTTCTTTTTTTTTATAAGATTAAATGCTAAAGTATTTTCAAAGTTAATAGTATGTGAAGAAGCACGAATCCACCCCTCAAGGTCTAACACGTTAGTCCGAGGGTAATGGTTAAGTATTCTACACGAGGGATTATAAAACCTTCTTGGCGCAGACAAGTGTAACCTGCAAAACAGAAACACCGTGAGCTCGTTACGAGGAAGGGGGGGATTCTCTCTTAACCACAATCCGGCGTGAGAATCAGTACTTGATAGTACGAAGTAGTATAATTTGATAGTGATAGTAGGAGAACGTATATCCTTTACTATTTGGAGGTTTACTGGTATTTATAGCCGGAGGAGAGATAGTGTGATCAACCACCTTGTCAGGTTTTCCACCAATAATATTCTCCATTCATGCGGTCGTGGTGGTTGGTAGAAGTTTGTGGGCATCATGGCCTTTTTACAAGGACGTGGTTGTACTGTTTGTACCGTCCTTTATGTGTTGTCTAATCCCCATTTGTTTGGTGTTTATCCCTATATGGGTTACCATCTTTTTGTCCCATGCTGGTGGGACCTTTGCGTTACCATTCCCGAGGTGTCAGGAAAAGTAATATTGGACTACACTTCTTCGCGCCATGCACTACGCCCGGCGTTAGTGATATTCTGGCGCCTAGTGTTCCGCCCAGCGTATGCAGTTAGTGATACTTTGCCAACTGGTGGGTTTCATACCCTACCTCTACAAGTCCCCCTAGTCCATAGTCGCCCTTCTTTCAAGAAGTGGGGCTGTGGACTTATCATGGACTTTTGGTTATGCGTGCTATCTGTTTTTCACTGATTTTTGTCGTTGGTTTGGTTTTCTTTTGTGGATAATCCCACATATTTGGCGGATGACTTCATTGATTGTAACCGCAGTTTGGCGACTATTTTATGTTAAGTCATCCCGTGGCGTGGCCTATATTGGCGGGTGATTTAGATTAAATCATTCCATAGTGGAGCCTTTTTTGGCGGTTGATTTAGGTTAAATCACCCCATGGCGGAGCCTGGTTTGGCGGGTGATTTAGCTTAAATCATCCCATGGCGGAGCCTGGTTTGGCGGGTGATTTATCTTAAATCATCCCATGGCGGAGCTTTGTTTGGCAAGTGATTTATCTTAAATCATCCCATGGCGGAGCCTTGTTTGGCGGGTGATTATCCCATGGCGGAGCCTGGTTTGGCGGGTGATTTAGCTTAAATCATCCCATGGCGGAGTCTTGTTTGGCGGGTGATTTAGCTTAAATCATCCCATGGCGGAGCCTGGTTTGGCGGGTGATTTAGCTTAAATCATCCCATGGCGGAGCCTTGTTTGGCTGGTGATTTAGCTTAAATCTTCCCATGGCGGAGCCTGGTTTGGCGGGTGATTTAGCTTAAATCATCCCATGGCGGAGCCTGGTTTGGCGGGTGTTTTAGCTTAAATCATCCCATGGCGGAGCCTGGTTTGACGGGTGGTTTAGCTTAAATCATCCCATGGGGAGCCTGGTTTGGCAGGTGATTTAGCTTAAATCATCCAATGGCCTAGCCTGGTTTGGCGGGTGGTTTAGCTTAAATTATCCCATGGCGGAGCCTGGTTTGGCGTGTGATTTAGCTTAGATCATCCCATGGCGGAGCCTGGTTTAGCGGGTGGTTTAGCTTAAATCATCCCATGGCGGAGCCTGGTTTGGCAGGTGATTTAGCTTAGATCATCCCATGGCGGAGCCTTTTCTGGCCAACACTTATCATCTTTGTTTCCTTTTATATGGATAACGTGTAATTTGGCGTTGATGGGTGAATTAAATGCAAGTCAGTGAGACGACTGCTGGACGTGATAGTTTGACGACGGTTGCTCTGCCCTGCAGGCTTTCTGCCTGTGTCAGGCGAGTGGGCGAGAATCCCGGTGACGCGCCCAGCTGTAACACATATCTTCTGTCACCCTATTATCGTGGAGTTCCCTGATTGGGCCACGTGTTAATCATCCTTTTTGTATCCCTCCTCCCTCATTAACTGCGATTAGTATAAATAGGGGGAGGTTACGCCATTTAAGCATCATTTCTCACCGTTTTCCTTCCTCCAAGCCTTCTTTATTTTATGGCTGAATCTTTCCAAACCTCTAAAACTAAGAAGAATAATACCATGGAGTTCGTCGGTTGTCGTATGTCTGCCGACGACTTCAACAATGTGGTCAGGGTCTATAACATCGGCCCTGAGTATGAGCCTGAGTTGCCTGCCTCCGGCAAGACAGCTCGTGAGGCTCCCACCGGCAAGATTGCCGTGTACCGGGAGTACTTCTTTTTGGGCAACTTCCGGTTGCCCCTTACCCGGTTTCTAGTGGACGTTCTGGGTGTGTTTGGGCTGCATCTCAGCCAGATTCATCCATTCGGGATGGCTCGTCTTTGCCATTTCGAATATACCTGTCATTGCCTTGGTATTACTCCGACGGCTGACAGGTTATCTGCTTTCTACCGGTGGCGTTTTACCCATGGGTGGTACAACTTGCATACTCGCCCTAGTGCCAAGGCTATCGCCTTATATGCACCATCGAGTTTGCATGAGTGGAAGAGTGTGTTCTTCTACGTTTCCGCGCGCGTGGTTCCACATCCTATGTTCTTTACGGATATGAAAGAGCTTCCTGAGCCGAAAGTGGCTCCTTATACCGGTTCCGACTGGTCCAATACTTTGCGGGCCAGCCTCTCTCCACTCCGTCACTATTCGGAGCGCGCGTTGGTGCTGTTCGGCATGAGCCGCATTTGGGATGATGCGGCGTTTGTGCCCACTATTCTTAACGGTGGTCAAGGTTAGCGTCGTTTTTATTTTTTGCTCCGAAGTGTGATTTGTTTTTGCGATGTGTTAACTTGTTTTTCTTTCAGAGGTGTACGACCGCATGCTCATCTTGCAGCCTGCGCCTGAGGGCGCTAAAATGCTAGGGCGGAGGGAGTTAGGTCCCCGCGAGGAGTCAATCCTTGCTCGGACCGCTCAAAACTTTGTGTATCCTCTTCCTATGGGGCGATCACCTGTATCGCGACCGCTGCCACCTCCTAGCTCTGTTGCCCTTCAGAGTGGTAGGTTCAACTGTTTTTATCATTTGCTTTCTATTTGGTTATCTTGCTAACCTCTCATTTTCTTTTTCAGGTAGAAGATCTAACGTTGTACGCCTTCCTAGGTGCAGTAGTAGGGGCGTACAACGCGGTGTTGGGGAGACGGTTGCGTCTCCGATAGACGCCGTCGTGGATGATGATGACGATGTCGTCATGATCTCCAATGTTCCTTTTGAGGAACCGGCGCCTTCGTCGGCATCATTGCTTGAAGCACTCGGTTTGAGTGCCAGCATGGCGTCTTCCCCAACCACCTCCACACAGGTTTCTGTTGGCTTCTTCTCGCCAACAGCTTCACAGCCTGTGGTTGTTGTGTCTGCGCAGTCTACAGCGGTTGCCACTCTAATTTTGGTGTCTATTGATGTATTTTCTGCAGCTGCAGCTTCTGGAACCGTTGTGGATACGAATTTCGTATCTACCGGTCCATCTTCCTCTTCCTCCTCTTCATTGGGTGGGACGTTCACTGTTCCACACCATTTGGGTCCCACCCCTGTGATTAATGAAGATGATGAAGAGATGCCCCGCGCCTTCAAGAAACCTCGTCTTGGCGGGTTTGTCAAGCGTAGTCTTGTTAAATCGTCAGGTATGATTTTTACAACTCTTTCTTTTGATCAAACTTATCTCGCTTCTAAAATCGTTTTTGTCTACTTCAGGCGTGCTGGCGATTTCTTCATCAACTGTTTCTCCCGCCACCTCTGGCGTTGCTTCATCTTTGGCAGCCCTGTTTGCCAGTTTGCCGATGATGAAAAGTGTTGGCAGCTTGTCGGAGGCTGGGCCTACTGTACAAATGTTGAGTTTGCCGATGACGACGGGTGTGGTTGGCTCGTCTGAGGCCGAAACCATTGTGACGACTGTTCGTGCGTCAACTGGGCCGATTCCAGTTGTCTCACCACCAGCTTCTTTTGCTCAACCGATGAAGGCGATTGTGGACGAATCGCCTAAGGTTAGTCTTGAATCAGCAAGCCTTTCTGTTGCTGATTTTTTGAAATCAAGACAGTCTTCACCAGACAATGGTTTTATTCTTGATGGTGATGAGGTTGTGTCGTTGCCCCCTTTTCAAATTTGCGTGACGGTACAAGGTAAATTTTTTGAACTCCAAGGCAGTAGCAGCGGCGGCTTTAGCGGATGTTTGAGTGGGGGTGTTCTAGACGTGGATATGGACCCCCGCGACTCCATGGAGGCGAGCCAAGTTTTCCGCCATCGCTGGAACGTTAACTGTGGTGCTAATTTTGAGGATCCCGCCACTTGCTCCGAATTTTTGGAGTATGCTGTTCCTCCAGGTGAGCGTATTGCTCGCAAGATCCAGCCCCGGGGTACTTTGTACTCTGACGCCGCTTTTCACCAAGTCCAGGCTTTCTCTTGTTTTGCGGAGTTGTTGCGCGAGAACCATGCCCTTCACGAGGACAAGTTTGATGCCGCTGCTCGCATGAGAGAGATGGAACAAATGGTGAAGGATGCTAAGGCTGGCGTCTGGAAAGCCGGTAAGGAGTCGTCTGATCATCGTCAGGCGTTAAGTGCTGTGGAGGCGAAACTGGCGAAGGCCGAGGCTGACCTTGCGGAGTCTGCCCGCTAGCGCGTTGCCCATTATAAGGAGTTTGAGACTGCGTGCAAGAAGTCCAATGCTGATCTTGCAGATGCACGCAATCGCGCTCTTGCTGCGAAGGAAGCTTCCACCCGACTCGAGAGTGAAAACGCTGCATTCCGCAAGCTTATTGAAGAGTTGGAGGCAGAAGCTGCATTGAGGAAGTAATGACCGTCGTTCAAGTCAATCAAAAACCTAATTATTCTAAATAGTTAAAGCAAGTAGGGTATCGTATCACAAGGAGTATGTGGTCAATGCAATTCGTGTACAGACTTAATATTATGAAGTAAATGGTTTTAGTGCTGATCACACAAGCAGTTAAAGTGAGTTTATAGAACTAAGCAACGAACGAACAAGCGAGTTGTAAACAATTAACAAAGCAAATCACACCCGGGAATTCAAGTAAGCAACCAAACAGTATCTCATGCAACCTAACAGATTGATTATCAACGATTAACTGAAAACTGATCAACCAGACAAAACCTTTGACGCCAACAATTACTTTACACACGACACTGGTTATCAACTAGTCCTTGCCAGTGTGACTCAGTTAAGGGTAATTGCACGTTTTATCGTATTCAATCTAACCAAAAAGTTATATGACTAATTATCTAGAAACTAGTAACAAATCGTTCAGACCAACGTAAACCTAAACCGACCGAACACACAGAAATACTAAAAATCAATAATCATATATCAATCTTCAATAATCAAAACATAAGTATTATTAATCACATGAGAAAAACTGTAAATGGTTACAAACTATACATCCCGGGTGCGACTCTAAGAGATTAGCCGAGCTTAGACATCATTGAATCTTCGATACGAATGATAGGAACCATATGTAGGATCTTGACACGAGCTAGGATAGTGGAAATCGCCTATAGGAACTGCTGGAATCGCCTCTTGGTCGTCCAAAAACGAAGTTAGGGTTTCCAACTGATGAGAGATATGATATTAACCAAATTTTCCCATCTGCACACCCGTCGCGGTACGCGACGGAGTCTTCTATGGCCCATCGCGTACCGCGATTGACCATAAGTCAAAGTCTCATTTAAGTCCCATCGCGGTACGCGATGGAACCCTCAACACACCCATCGCGTACCGCGATGGGTTCTGCTACAGCCAATCTTCAACGAATGTCATCGTTTCGCGTGCTGGACATCCCGGGTCTTCATTCCATGTTATAACAGGTCCACAATGAGTACTTTAATGCCTGTGACCTGAAATCCAATAATACACGTATGAAGTATCGATAGTTCTAGAATAAACAGTTAAAACTAAACAATAAACGAACTAAAACATATACAAATTAACCGACCATCACATCCCCACACTTATCTTTTGCTTGCCCTCAAGCAAAACTCTAAAGCAAACATAGACCTCCATCATAGGTATGTAGATTATCGCCATTAATACTAGTAAGGTTTAAGGCCATACCCAGTTTCCCAGACTGACACTGTTTTTAGATTGACATCTCACAAATACGGTTAAATGCTATAATAAAAACAATAGAGGCGCCCAGACAGGTGTACTTTGTTTCCGGTTAAGGCACTCATGCTCATACCACTCGTAATATAACATCTCTCCTCTCGGTTTAATATATGGACTAGAAAAAGATGTGCCAGTATCACTCAGCTTTCAATATCACTCATAAATACATATTAATCCATCAAGCTGCTTTGGCACAAATGCAAATCAAGAGGTCTTTAAAAGGGTTGTAACGGGGCCAGGTGTAAGGGTATGGAAGGGAAATATTTAAGTAGCTCAAACGATTCGACCCGGCTTATTACAAAACATCTAAATAAACTAAACAACTGTACAACTAACTGACTGATTATATACATCGAAATAAGCAAACTATCAACATACTGATTTCACTTTTTTTTTTACATAAACGAACTTCAACGAATGAACTACAGAATACAGAACTGAATATAAACAGACATCTTTTTTTTAAGCATAATAACGTGATGCTTAACAATGAGATAAATACAAATACAAAACAAAAGCAAATACAATTACAGATACAAATAAACCTAGTAAGCCGGATCGTCTCGTAACATAATGTCGGGGTTAAACAAACGAAAAATAAGTCTAAGAAATGTTTTCTAAGGGACCCAACCCCCCACCCCTCACATTAACCTCACCTCATATGTGTAATAATGAGGCCCCAATCCCCCAATACTCACACTCACGCTCATCCAGACGAGGCTTAACCTAGTTTCCTCTATCACTTTTGCATTTTGCCAACTGTGATCCCATAATTCATGAACATCAGTGAAAGCACTCAAAATACATGTGTGTAATATATATTATATGTGTATTATATATATTTGGGTCAACTCACACATGTACCGGAGGAATAGGGTTGACGATATAAACATGTGTACCTGTCCCCATGACTCGTTATCCCCGCCTAAACGACCCCATTTTCAACTTCTCGTAATAAAAACATTTGTGAGTAAGACTAATGAGATGCTGAAAAACCAACCATGACCAGAAACCTATGACTTGGCATTAATGGCAATAATTAACAGTTAATAACTTTGGTTTCTGAACACTTTTCGAGGTACTATCGGGCTAAACTTTTTCAAATTTCCCCCATCCCCACACTTGAGGTTTACATTGTCCTCAATGTAAGAATACTTAACATTGTCCTCAAAGTTAAAAATGATATAACGATTAATGCACATTTGAGGGACGGGGTTGAAATTGACTTTTTGACTATTAAGAAATTTTTAAAATTTCGGGGCTTATGTGTGGCGGTTCTACAAACAATTATACAATTACACTTTTAACGTTTAAAATAATAAACATAATGAAATTATGAAACTGAAATCACCTGATATCAACGTGACTGGAGAAGGACCAGTCGACACGTGAACTCTCAAAAACACTCGTGTACTCTCGTCTCATCCAATTACCAAACTGACAATCAAACCTGCAAAATCCCGAGATGTGTAGAAGCAAGCTTCTCACAAGTGTAAGACATATGTCTTTTAAGAGTTTCGAAAATGAATAATTATTAATTTTATTAAAACAATTATCGAGCTAAATTAATTTGTTTCAAAATAAATTTTGTTAAATTAGTTAAAAATGTTAAAAGACCTAACTCACTTTCGTAGGAATCACGATTGCATTTAGCGTATGCAACAAGCCCTGTAAACCTCCCGGTAGCCCGGGAGGACGAGTGGGTCTCGTGAGGGTTTATAGTAAACTACACCCACAAAGTTTCAAATACAACAAAATATACACGTACCTGGATTAACCACAGCAAAATGAACATGAAAGCACTTTGGGCCACTTAACCGAACTGAAACCTCGTTTTCTGACAAATACTTTATCGACACCTCAAAATCCAAACTTTTTTGTGAGGTATCCCCTCACTTAGCTTTTGCTATGATGTTACGCTTAAAATACAAAAAGTAATATGAAAACTAAAACAAAATGCAAAACTAAAAATATACAAAATGTACAATTACCACCATTTTGAAACTTTTATGGCATTCAAGGTGGGCGTCTGGCCCGCTCCCGTGCAACCTTCTCATTATAGGCACGCTTTTCTTTAATCATTTGTTGACAGTCTTCCGATAGGCCATGATCTGGCTCGAACATCCTCGATCTCCACTCTTGATCATTTTGGTTGGGTGGATGTCTCACTTTCTTCTTCTTTGGTCGGTTACCTTTCTCTTCCACCTTCTCACTATGTTGTTTCTCAAATCCCTTCTTATCTATCCTGTCAATCACAAAGCATTCCTCTTTTGTGTGATCCTTGTCCAAGGATACACACTTGTCAACAAGAGGGTTAATAGCATTTTCAAACAATAATAACCATTTATCACGGTCTCCACACTTGATTCTCAAAACCCCCTTAGCACAATCAATTACCGCATGTGTTGTGGCAAGGAATGGCCTACCCAATATGACTTGTGGTTGTGTATTATTCACACGCTTTGCATAGTCAAGTACAAGAAAGTCAAATGGGTAGAAAACTTCTTCCACCTGAACCATTACATTAGTCACCATGCCCCGAGGAAGTGTATGAGTTTGGTCCGCCAACACCACAGTGGTGTTTACCCTTTCTAACGGGCCAAATTCATACTGATCATATAAACTACCAGGCATGATACTAACACATGCTCCAAGATCTAAAAGTGCACTATCAGTTTTAAATTCCCCAATTTGAATAGATAAAAGCGGCACTCCCGGGTCTTGGAGTTTACTTGAGGTGGTATTATTCTCCACCCCTTCATCTCTCATGTTGGTCAATTTACCATTTAAATATTTTTCACATGTGCAATTTTCACAAAAAGACATTATGTTTTTCGTTCTGATTCATTTTGGAAAATTGATTCATTTTAACCGACACAATCACTCTCACCACTAACATCTTCCACCACCCCCTCAACAAATTGTGGTGGTGAATCCACTTCAACACTAGAAATTTCAAAATGAGGTAAAAGACTTACAGCATTGATGTGCACATTGTTTCCCTTGTTGGAGCTTGAGCAGTAATGGTTCGGGTTGACTGTAGTATCACTCGGGAGTTGACCTGCACTCTTTTGCAACTTTGTCATATCTGCTGCGAGCTGACCAATTTGCTTTGACATTGCCCCTGCTGACTTATCATGTAACTCAAACTGTTTCTTCGTTTCAGCCTTATTATCTGTCATAAACTTCATCAATGCATCTAACTTTGAGTGCACCGACTCATCTGCATTTCCTGAGGACCCCCTTTGTTGGTCCTGATTTCCCGATGAATTTCCACCCCGGTTACTATCTCTTTTATATACCCGATTCTGATCATACGAACCTTGCTGCTGCTGATAACCGCCCTGGCGGTAATTACCCTGCGACCCGTTCTGGCTCGATCCCTGAAAGTTCGGGTTCAACTGAGAAGACGCTGCATTTCCCGAGGACCCCCTCTGCTGGTCCTGATTTCCCGATGAATTTCCACCCCAGTTACCATCTCTGTTATACCCCCGATTCGGATCATACGAACCTTGCTGCTGCTGATAACCGCCCTGGCGGTAATTACCCTGCGACCCGTTCTGGCTCGATCCCTGAAAGTTCGGGTTCAACTGAGATGACGCTTTCCCGTAACGAAAGTTCGGGTGGTTCCTCAGGACCGGGTGATATGTGTTCGAATTGAATCCTTGGCCTTTGGAATCCCCGTAAGCATAATTAACCTCCACGGTGTCATCCTCCTCATCATCATCAAACTCGGGGCAATTTTCTGCCTTATGCCCGAGTTCACCACAGTCTTCACAAACCGGGAATTTCACTCCAACTATCCCGACTTCTTTCTTCTTACCCTTTCTGTACCCAGCCAGTTCACGTTCTAATTCAGCGATTGTTTCAGACTCACTCGTGACTGACTTAACCGATCTGGATGAATTACTACGTCTTCGTCTTCAGCTGCTGCTTCTGCCTTCGAATCTTCACACATGAACTCTAAATATTCCCAATCATCTTCCTCCTGCTGATTCAACAACTGACTATTACACGAGGCCTTAAGATGCTTTGGGTCCTCGTACGTCAAACCATCAACAAAGCACTTTACCAGTTCCCAAAGTTCAATTTGGTGATGTGGGCATTTTCTGATCATATCCTTATACCTGGTAAAAGCTTCATGGAAAAACTCACCTGGTAACTGTGAAAAGTGACGAATGTCTGAACGGGCCTCGGTAGTCTTCGACTGTGAATAAAACTCGTTTAGAAAGACTTGTTGCATTTCGGCCCAGTTTCTGATACTGTGTGTTGGTAACGAGTTAAACCACAGTTTCGCTTTGTCTTTTAATGAGAACTGGAATAACCGCAACCGGACTTCATCCTGATCGAACGTACCATCACCAATAGACCCGCAAACAGCTGAAAAATCAATCAAGTACGAATACGGGTCTTCCGAAGCCATCCCATTGAAATGATGAACGATGTTGATGTAGGATGGCTGGGAATTGAAAGTTTGTTGTCCCGGCATTCGTTCCTGTGGGACTAACGGGGATGCTCCGTCTGAGATAGCCGGTCTGAACCGACTGTTAACTCCATGAGCCGGGGCTATGTAATTTTTCCTTTGCCCCCCCCCGGGGGGTTTCCCATACCGCCCCGGTTAACCGGAATACCACGAACTCTCTCGGGCCGTTCCGCCCGATTTACCCTTTCTCGATCCCTTCGGTGTCTGTTAACGGGTTCAGCCCGTCTTCGATTTACTGGCTCCTCCACCTCATCTTCATAATTATTTTCACCCTCAATTTCCGGTTCACCAATCTCGTTCTCGGGTTCAACCTCCCGATTTCTCCTAACCCATCGATCAACCTCATCATCAGCTGCCCGAAAACCCTCGTTTCCATTATTCTCTTCACCCTCATCCTCATCTTCAGTCGGAACACTCGATCGAACATCATCAATATTTATCCTAACTCGACGGTTTGGGTTGTTGTTTGGAGCGGATGGTCCGGCTTGGTCAAAGTTGAGGTTTAGGTTTCGGTTAAGGTTTCGGTTTTGGTTTTGATTTCGGGTTCTGGAGGCACGAACTGAGTTGTTTTGGTTATTCTGGTTATTGAAGTTTGGTGGGTCGGGTATGTTTTCTGGGTGACACATGTTGGTTTGTGGAAGTGGATCTTGGTTTTGGTTATTGTTCTGGTTCTGGTTTTCGTTTTGGTTCTGGTTCTGGTCTTCCATTTGTGGGTTTCTATTTTGTACTCGGTTCTGCCGAGCTACTCTCTCGATTTCGGGCTCGTAAACTAATGGAGACTGTCGGCCCGAATGGCGGGTGCGCATAAACCTATAACCTGCACAACTAACACAACCCGCGTAAAATACAGAAAAAAAATAAAAACAAAAATTAAGACTAGAATTAAATTAGACACAAAAATCAAATAACACGAAAACACTAAGCGCACTAATTCCTCGGCAGCAGCGCCATTTTTTGATGACTGTCGTTCAAGTTAATCAAAAACCTAATTATTATAAATAGTTAGAGCAAGTAGGGTATCGTATCACAAGTAGTATGTGGTCAATGCAATTCGTGTACAGACTTAATATTATGAAGTAAATGGTTTTAGTGCTGATCACGCAAGCAATTAAAGTGAGTTTATAGAACTAAGAAACGAACGAACAAATAAGCGAGTTGTAAACAATTAACAAAGCAAATCACACCCGAGAATTCAAGTAAGCAACCAAACAGTATCTCATGCAACCTAACAGATTGATTATCAATGATTAACTGAAACTGATCAACCAGACAAAACCTTAGACGCCAACAATTACTTTACACACGACACTGATTATCAAATAGTCATTGCCAGTGTGACTCAGTTAAGGGTAATTGCACGTTTTATCGCATTCAATCTAACCAAACAGTTATATGACTAATTATCTATCAACTAGTAACAGATCGTTCAGACCAACGTAAACCTAAACCGGCCGAACACACAGAAATACTAAACATCAATAATCATATATCAATCTTCAATAATCAAAACATAAGTATTCTTAATCACATGAGAAAAACTATAAATGGTTACAAACAATACATCCCGGGTGCGACTCTAGGAGATTAGCCGAGCTTAGACATCATTGAATCTTCGATACGGATGATAGGAACCATATGTAGGATCTTGACACGAGCTAGGATAGTGGAAATCGCCTATAGGAACTGCTGGAATCGCCTCTTGGTCGTCCAAAAACGAAGTTAGGGTTTCCAAGTGATGAGAGATATGATATTAACCAAATTTTCCTGTCTGCACACCCGTCGCGGTACGCGAAGGGGTCTTCAATGGCCCATCGCGTACCGCGATTGACCATAAGTCAAAGTCACATTTATGTCCCATTGCGGTACGCGATGGAAGAGGGTTCCATCGCGTACCGCGATGGGTTCTGCTACAGCCAATCTTCAATGAATGTCATCATTTCGCGTGCTGGACATCCCGGGTCTTCATTCCGTGTTATAACAGGTCCATAATGAGTACTTTAACGCCTATGACCTGAAATCCAATAATACACGTATGAAGTATCGATAGTTCTAGAATAAACAGTTAAAACTAAACAATAAACGAAATAAAACATATACAAATTAACCGACCATCAGGAAGGCGGATGCTGGCAAGCTGGCTGACACGTTGGCTTCCAATGAGGAAGCTATTAAAGTTTTGACTTCTGAGCTGCCGCCGCCGCTGATCTCGATTGGTTGTTGAAGCATGCTATTCGCAAGGTATCCCCTAATGCTCTTTTTTATTTATTTATCCTACTAACGCTTATCTTTTATGTAGGTTGCTCAACGTATCATTAGCGATGATGATTTGACGTGTTGCGTTGGAGTCCTTGTCAATATTTCTCAACAGGTTGGCCACAAGGCTGGTTTTCAGGAAGCCCTTACGCATTTGTGTGAGAAACTTCCGCTTGAGGCCTACGCTCTTCACGCCGTTGATGTGGATAAGGAATATACTGCCGCCAAGACAGAATATGATTATCTTACGTTTCCTATTCTTTCGCAAGTCGCTGAGTATGCTAAGGAAGAAAATGGCGTGCAGCTGTTGAGGAATTTGCTTGAACCTTCGCAAGCTGGGCCTTTCGCCGCTCCTGCTGGTAGTCAAGAAGATAGCGTTGTTGTTGACTCTGGGAAGAGTGTCAACGATGTAGATTAGGCTATATCATCTTGGCTTGTATTTTTGTTATTTTTTTTCTTTTTTTTTGTGTGTGCGGGCATAAGTGCTCGCTTGTAATTTCTTGTATATAAATGAAATGGATGCTTATTTTGTGAAATGCGGAGTATCGTTTCCATTCAGATTCGACCCTTGGCCTGTTTTTACAATTGGAATCGATTTACATATAACACCTTCGCAATTGTGATGCGTTCCATGTTCTAGGAATCGCTGAGCCATCGAGATGCATTAGCATGTAGGCGCCTTTTCCCAACACTTAATTTGATATGGGCCTTCCCAAGACGGCGCCAATTTGCCTTGTGCACGCGCTCTTGATGCCTCGTTGTTGCGAAGAACGTAATCGCCGGCGTTGAACTCACATATCTTTACTTTGGTGTTACAATACTTTTGCAGCTGGCGCTTGTAATTTTGTTCTCGTATTGCTGCCAACTCTCGACGTTCTTCGAGAAGCATTAAGTCTAACCGTCCTTCCGCATCGTTGTCATTTGGTAATGTGACTCTTGTAGAAGGAACGCCGACTTCGGCGGGGATCATTGCTTCAGTACCATACGTTAGGCTGAACGGCGTTTCTGCATTACTTGTGTTTCTGTGCGTTCTTATGGCCCATAGTACGTGAGGTAACTGATCGACCCATCCTGATTTGTGGTTTGCTAACCTTTTCTTAATTCTGCCCACGATTGTTCTGTTGGCGCGTTCCACTTCACCATTCCCTTGCGGATGAGCAACAGAGGTGAATGTTTGCGTGACACTGAGCTCTTTTAACCATTTTTGGATATGTTGGTCAGCAAACTGTGTTCCATTGTCGCTGACCAAATTCATGGGTAATCCAAAACGACAAATTATGAATTCCCAAATAAACTTTTTGATGCTGGTTGCGTTGATTGTTGCGACCGGCTTTGCTTCGATCCACTTTGTGAAGTAATCGATCGCCACGATAAAAAATTTCACCCGGCCCGGCGCCTCTGGAAATGGTCCAGTTATATCAATCGCCCATTTCTGGAATGGCCAAGAGGCTGTTACCGGTATCATGGCATTTTTCGGGCACAGGGTGTTTGGCGCGTGGCGTTGACAAACGCTGCATTTTCTCAATTCTTTCTCGGCGTCAACATGCATGCCTGGCCAATAATATCCTGTATTCATGATTTTTGCGACCACCATCCTTGGTCCTGCATGTACGCCACATATTCCCTCATGAACTTCTCTAAGCAGATAATTTGCGTCTTGCGGGTCCACGCATCTGAGGAGTGGCCCCAAGTATGATCGCCTATAGAGAATGTCTTCTTGGATTGTGTAATTCAACGCTTTGTGGCGAATCTTCCGCGCTTCTGCTTTCTTTTCTGGCAAAATACCTCTTGCGAGGTAGTTGATGATTGGTGTCATCCAACTGTTTTCGGCTTCTGAACAAACGAGAATTTCTTTGTTCATTATTGAAGGTGTTGCTAGGACTTCGATGCGGACGTCTTTTGCTAGGTGTTCAAAACCAACGGCTGCAAGTTTGCTTAAGGCGTCAGCCTGTTTGTTCTCACTTCTCTTGATGTGTTTCACCTTGCATGTGACAAAAGTTGCCATTAGCATTTTAGCTTGCGCTAGGTATGATGCCATCTTATCGTCTTTTGCATCGTACGATCCTTCAATTTGATTTGCCACTAACATGAAATCCACATGTGCTTCCAAGTGGCGTGCCCCTAGCTTTTTAGCTATTTTCAACCCTGCCAACAAAGCTTCGTACTCCGCCTCATTGTTTGTGCTTTTGAATTCTAGGCGTAATGTGTACGTGAAGTGTTGCCCTTCTGGGTTGGTTATCTTTAGGCCCGCTCCAGCGCCTTCATCGTTGGAAGCTCCGTCTGTGAACATCTTCCAGACTTCATCTTTCTTTTGATCTGCAGGAGTTTCGATCTCTCTTTTGCATTCTTCCTCATTTTCTTGAGGGATTTCTGTGATGAAGTCGGCCAAAACCTGGCCCTTAATTGCTGGCCTTGGTTTGTATTCGATGGCATGTTCTCCCAATTCTATTGCCCATTTTGCGAGCCTTCCAGACAATTCTGGCTTGCTTAGCACATTTTGTAAGCGAAAGTTGGTGAGAACATGTATCGGATGGCCTTGGAAGTATCTTCTCAATCGTCGCGCTGTCTGGGCCAAGGATAAGACTAACTTTTCCAATGTGGAGTATCTTGTTTCTACGTCCGCCAGAGTGCGGCTTATGTAATAAATAGGCGTTTGAACGCCATTTCTTTCCACCATCAAGACTGCGCTGACTGTTCTTTCTGATGCTGCTAAATACACTATTAACGGTTCCCCAGCTTTAGGGGCTGTAAGTGTTGGTAATTCTTCTAAGCGTGACTTAATTTCTTGGAACGCCGTTTCTGCTTCTTCCGTCCATCGGAATTGAGATTTCTTGAGGCAGTTTCTCAGGGTTGAGACGAACGGGAATGATCTTTCTGCATGACTAGATAAAAATCTATTCAATGCGTCTAATCGGTCGTTAAGCGTTTGCACTTGTTTGATCGATTTTGGCGACGGCATATTCCGCACGGCTTCCAATTTTTCTGGGTTGGCTTTGAAGCCACCATTCGTCACGATTACTCCCAGGAATTTTCCTTCCTCCATGCCGAAGGAGCATTTTCATGGGTTAAGCTTCATGCTAATTGACCTTAGAGTTCCGAAGGTCTCCTCGATATCCTTTAACATGGCTTCTTCCGTCTTACTTTTGATGAACAAGTCGTCCATGTAGACTACCAAATTTCTTCCAATCTGAGGTTTGAATTCTCCGTCTTACATTTGGTCTCAATAACGCCGGGTAAGTAGACCCGGCGTTATTGAGACCAAATGGCATCATTTTGTAACAATATGTTCCGCTGTTCGTTCTGAACGCCGTTTTGTCTTGGTCTTTTGCCGCCATGTGGATCTGGCGATACCCTTTGTACGCGTCTAAAAAGCATTTGAACTGAAAGGGTACTAGCGCGTCAACTTTAGCAGTGGATAACAATCTTTTGGACAGGCTTTGTTAAGATCTTTGAAGTCTATACGCATGCGCCATTGGCCATTTGCCTTGGGTACCATTACTGGGTTGGCTACCCATGTTTGGTACTGGATTTCTCTGATTATACCCACATCAATCAATTACTGAACTTGTTCATCACATGCTTTTGCCTGTTCTGGTCCCATTTTTCTTCGCTTCTGTACCACCGGAACGAAGGTTTGGTTAACCTTTAACTCGTGTTCGCTTTGCTTCTCGGGACCCCCGTCATATCCACCGGAGTCCAAGCGAAGACATCAATGTTCTTGACCAACATGCTTTTGAGTGCCGCATGTGCTTTCTCGGAGATGGTTGGTCCAATGGCTATGCTTTGCTCTGGGAATTTTTTGTTGAGTATCCATTTTTCCACTTCTCTAGTTTTACCGAGTTTAAGCGTCTTTTGTGGCGGTGTTTTTCTCTCCGCCATGTTACACTCTTTGTTGGCGTGGATCATTGCTATCCCGGTCGGGGTTGGTACCCCTACTATCCCATGTGCTGTTGACGGGGTAGCATTGAAATCACCAATGGCCTCTCTTCCCAAGATTATATCATATTGTGGGTGGGGGGTCTCCATTACTAGGAAGTCGACGTCTTCCGTTCGCGAATGGAGCCCATCACTTAGCTCGACTGGGAATGTCAGCTGCCCAGCGGGTATGCAATACTTTGGTTGAACCCCGTGATTGGAGCGTTAGCTACTGTTAACCGACGTTTGTCTTCTTCGTCTACCAAGTCGAAACACTGGCGGTACATGATGTTGGACGTTGCCCCCGTGTCAACAAAGAAACGCGGCGTCCTATAGTTACCGAAGACGGCTGTGATCACTAAGGGTGCTTTCTTGTTCGCCCCTCCTCTTACTCTTGGGAAAATGGCTTGTTCTTCTTTCCATGGCGCCCAATCTGTTTTTCTTTTCTTGTTTTGAACATTGCTTAAGATCATATTGGCGTGTAGGTCTTTGATCTTCTTTTCCGTTTTTCTACTATCTCTTGGGGGTGGGCGTCTGTACTTTCCTCGTATGTTTCTGACAAGGTGATCCAATTTGCCATTTTTGATGCATTCTTCGATCGCGTCTTTTAAGTTGATACACTGGTTTGTCGAATGGCCATGTTGCTCATGAAAGTTGCAATAACTTTTCATATATGTGCCCGACCCTTGTTTAACTGGTGCCGGTTTTTTCAGTTGGATCCCTTCGTTGTACATTATATGTGTTGGGACTTTTTGTCAGCGGAGTCCACCTGGATGCGTTCGTTTGGGGCGTACTCGACTGATCCTTTTGTCTTGTTTTGGACGGGTCGAAGGTAGACTCTCTGTCGCTGTTCAACCTTGACCACACGGAGGACAATCTTTTGCCCTGGCGGGCCCTGTTAATGTCGTTTCTGGTGTCATTCTTTTCCAGTTCTTTTCCCAAGCTTTTTTCCATCCGCGCGTACCTTTTGGCCGCGATCATAACATCGTCCCATTGCTGCAGCATGCCATCTCTGCCCGTAAGGTTACGTATAAGATCGTCACACTTTCCGTTTTGGCGAAAGGCTGCTCGCAGAAGTTCTTCACTTACGCCGCCGATGTTCAGGCCTTCTTGGTTAAATCTTGTGATGAAATCTTCAAGCGTTTCGTTGTCTTTTCTAACGACACTCAAAATGTCCGCTGGGTCACTGATGTGTCGCCGTTGCTGGCTAAACTGTTGAGTGAACTTTTTTGCCAGGTCTTCCCAGCTTGTAATTTGGCCATCTGGCAACCTTTCGAACCATGCTCTAGCGGCTCCCATTAGGGTTAGCGTAAAGATGTGGCACCATAACGGCATGGTCCACCCTGATACTAATCCCGCAGCCGTAAAGGTTTGCAAGTGATCGTCTGGATCTGAGATACTATCATACTGGCCCACCGTTGGCGGGATTTTGGGATTTTCTGGCAGCTCTGCTTCGGCTATTCTTGCTACAAACTTTGATTTTCCCGCCGATATTGTTGAACGGTATGGTTTGGAAAAATCAACGGCCGCTTCTGGATGATATTTTACCAATTTTTTTGGCGTCTGGCCCTTTCCAGCTCTCTTCATAGTCCGGGTCATCTAGGCGTGAGCCTGCCTTTAGATTTGACCGCTGTGACTTGTCTCCTGCTTTGCTGGTTTGCTTAACAGGAGATGTTTTGGCGAAAGGCGTTTTCGCACGAGCCGGTGTTGAGTTTTCTTCAGATTCCTCTTCTTCGCTGCTACTAGAAGCTGTATCAAACAGTGATCTAAGTTTCACAACGGACACCATTTTTTCTTGTACTTTGTCTCTTAGCTTTTGTTGTTCTGCCTCGAGCCACGCCATGATGTCTGGCGGCATGGTTGCTTTGGAACGTGTCTTCGCTTTTTGTTTATCCATGACGGTAGGGTGAACGGTGGAGGTGTTTAGAAGACCTCCGCATGTATCCTCTACGTCTAGATTTTCAACGTTTCCTTCTAGGTTGGCCAACCTCCTTTGGTGTAGTCTTGCCACTCATCCGAGTCAAGAACGGAGTGAGTTACTGTTCTAGCTATATGCACGGATGACGCCAATGAAGAAACACGAATCCACCCCTCAAGGTCTAACACGTTAGTCCGAGGGTAATGTTTAAGTATTCTACACGAGGGGTTATAAAACTTTCTTGGCGCAGACAAGTGTAACCTGCAAAACAGAAACACCGTGAGCTCGTTACGAGGAACCGGTGGGGGGGGGGGGATTCTCTCGTAACCACCATTCGGCGTGAGAATCAGTAATTGATAGTACGAAGTAGTATAATTTGATAGTGATAGTAGGAGAACGTATATCCTTTACCATTTGGAGGTTTACTGGTATTTATAGCCGGAGGAGAGAGAGTGTGATCAACCACCTTGTCAGGTTTTCCACCAATAATATTCTCCATTCGTGCGGTCGTGGTGGTTGGTAGAAGTTGTTGGGCATCATGGCCTTTTGACAAGGACGTGGTTGTACTGTTTGTACCGTCCTTTATGTGTTGTCTAATCCCCATTGGTTTGGTGTTTATCCCTATGTGGGTTACCATCTTTTTGTCCCATGCTGGGGGGACCTTTGCGTTACCATTCCCGAGGTGTCAGGAAAAGTAATATTGGACTACACTTCTTCGCGCCATGCACTACGCCCGGCGTTAGTGATATTCTGGCGCCTAGTATTCCGCCCAGCGTATGCAGTTAGTGATACTTTGCCAACGGGTGGTTTTCATACCCTAGCTCTACAATATGTGTTTAAAGTACATTTATATGTATCTTTATTGCTTATGTGGAAAAAAAATGAAAAAAGCTTGTTGTAAGTCACAAATGTTTAGGGAAGGTAAACAATCATCATTCATCAATATTTTGTATATACACTTATATCAAATTCATTATAGCAGTTTACATACATAGTTCTAGATGCAATATAGTTTTGAACTTTTGATTGTCTGGTTAGGATGTCAAATGTCCAAGGACCAATTTTTTAACATACTTTGTTTCTTATTTTTGCACCCTTTTAATCATATCCTTAAATCTTAATTATATCCAACTTCCATTTTTTAATTCGGCCACTTTTGCAACTTTAGTCCTCCATTTAACATAAGCAATTAGCCCTTCAACTTACACAAACTCTTCGGAAACTGATACTAAAACAATCCAAACTTAACCACAGTTTAAGCCAAATCCAAATTACCATAACTTGCTATAAGGATGAGATAATACCACAAACCACGGATACCCATCGTAATGAACGGGTCAACATAAACACAAATATAAAATCCAAAATTTGAACCGGTACACTCAATTTACCAACTAAAAATAGTCACTAAACTTTACACACAAATATAGTTACCGAGTGGAACCGAGCTAACTGTAAACTCTCTGGGGCTATAGCTTTGTTAGAACCAATAACAAAACCTCTCGAGTTCAATTAAGCCAATGAACACACCTTATCTAGAAAAAAATGTTTGAATGTTAATAAAGCATCTAAATACACCCTTCAAGTTTGTGCAACAAAACTAACATTATTAACACATTTGTAATGAACCCAGGGTCAACACGGGGTTTGACCATACGTAAACAAGTCAAAACTGAAATATCAGTACAATGGAAGTAAATTTACCTTGTCGAGAGTTGCTGCAGCACACACGACTTTCATCTATATAAGTTGCTTGTATGCCCATCATCCATGAACCAATGGATGTATCTTCATGAGCATAACTCTTTAGGGATGCACTACAAGAATATAATAGATTACGGGCATATTAGTCTTTTACTCATTGACCGGAAACAGAACTAAAGAAGTTTGTAGAAGAAAAGTCTAAATACAGAAACAATGAGACATAACACTATAACTTACCTGTTTATGTTTATGTACTGAGCAAAATTTTTTGATAGAATAATAAGTGATCCGGTTGCATGTCGAAAATACCTACACAAAGTCAGCATGTTAGTTTGCGGGTCCCATTTTCACTTTCATACGGGTAAAAGTCAACTCACAAGGTCAAATACTTACGATTTCTCATCACCGAACTTCCACCAATCTGGTTCATACCATGGCTTTCCCCTGACAATTGATATAACAAAAACTTAGGATACACATCTTTAAACTTGTGCGGGACACACATACACGCATATAAATGAAATGAATAAGCTTTGAAGGTTGGTAAAAAGGTTACTTACTCTTCAGAAACTACTTCTCCTGATTTCATGCATCCAATATATACACTGTCTTGACCATGACGGCTTTCAAGAAGTTCAATTAACCCCTCTGAAAAGATGAACAAGACTAATAAATAAAAGAAAATTTTAATGTTCAACACAAAAACAAATGATAATATTCTTACCAAGATCAAGGGCAATATTGTTATCCACTTTCACATAAAACTCTGCATCCCAATTTTGAACTGCAGTGCTAAAAAAGAACTTTGCTTTCTTTGGTGATTCTTCATCAGCTTCTTCATGACCATCCTAAGAATCATACATGCGTTTTTAGCAAGCTTTAATAATTAACTATATATAAGGATAAAAATGGCATTTGGGTAATTAGACAAAAAACAGTTTTATATGAGTATATGACCATCTTGAAGATAAACCTCATACTCTTAACTTACAAGAATCAAGAAATCTTTTGTTCTACGATTTTCCTCATCAATGTTGCGGTCCAAGCTGTCACCACGATTAGGACTGTAATTTCAAAGCTTAGTTAGGTTTAAATCCAAAATCAAATAATAAGGTAAAAAAAAGTAAATAAATAAAACGAAGTAGATAACCTCCGTCCAATTACAAAGCGTATGGCAATGCCTCTTTCTTCAAGCTTTTTCAAAGAATCGCCTGTAAAAACTCACAACAAATTAGCATTTAGCATTATGGATTTCAAGAAAAATGATTAAAACATTTTTCAGTCATCAACTAACCTTTTGGCATCCAAGATCCCCTGAAAACATTTCTATTCAACCGACTACCGAATCCAGTATAAACGCCAATTACTGCAAGTAGTTTTTTATTGGAAGAAATACCAGGTTGTTTTAGCCGGTCCTTAAGAAAACCTTGACTTTTTGCTAGTGTTATTTCCATTTCTGCTTCAACAATTTTTCTCTCTAAATCTCTGCATAACAGACATTTCAATAAAAACAGAATTAGAATATCAACAGGTAACTCTAAGAATGTATAAAAAAACAGAAATTACTTGCATCCTAAGACCACGAGCCTGTCTTCAACTGTAAGAACCTTTGGTCTCTGCCATAAAACACAATAACAAAAAGGTTTTTTTAAGTTAAAAATACACAACTACCTAGTTGTTGTTTATATAACATCTAAAATAATTTGACAATTATAATTTAAAGCAAACCTCTGCGGAATTCTGCATAAGCAAATTAGCCAGCAACGTTCGGTTCTCAGCATCTTGCCATAATCTAGTAAGCATAATATATTATCAAGTCATTAGGCTCATAATAACATGATAACTTTCGATAAAGTACGTGATAACTTAAGCCCATAATTACCCTAAAAGAAACTCCTCCAGGCACAAATCCTCATTTCACATAATTAATGCAGTTAATTCATAGTCACAAAATTTATCAGCAACCCACAAAGGTAGAGAAAATAGGAATTATTCATATTATAAGTAAAAGGATAAATTATGATCGAACTTTATAATTTTGTTAAAAATTAAACTTCCAATCATTTAGAGAACTGGTAATAGCCCTAGGGTGCAAATGAGGCTCAGCTCGCTTTGACTTACGAGAGCTCGAGTTCGGCTCGTGAGTCGCTTTTTCAAGCTTGAGCTTGGATAGGGCTCAGCTTGTTTATTATTAATTAATTAATTAATTTATGCAGAAATTTATTATTATTAAATATTTGAGAAAACTTAAACAAGCCTAGGCTCAGCTCGAGCTTGTATGCAGTACCTATAACGAGCCAATGTTCGGCTTGAGCTCGGTTGTGTAGTGTGAAAGTTCGAGCTCAGGCTAGATAACTAAACGAGCTTTATTTGTGCTCAAGCTTTTCGAGCTTGTCATCGATCCGATCTCGAGTGGCCCGTGAGCTGTTCAGCTAGTTTACACCCCTAAATTAAAACCCATTATCAAAATTGTGATCTTTTAGCTACATATGATTGCAATTTTCCATGATCACCAAATAAAAAACCCTAAAATTGGAATACTAGTAAAATGATAATTTCAAATAAAAGCCCTAAAATTTCCAATTTTGTTAAACTCTACATGCTCACAGTAATTAACATTCCCAAATTCAATAATCAAGATCCAGAACCATCAAACTCTTAACCAATTAACAATTACAAGCAACAAGATCAATAATTTAACAACAGTTGAATTATGTATACCTGCCGGCGATGTAAAGCCAGGCAACACAGGAGAAGAAAGCAAGAAAGACTGAAGGTATTGAAGAAGAAGATCTTGATGATGATCTGGATCGTTGTTTATCGGATTTGGATATTGCTGTTGATAGTTGCAAGCCACCCTTGTAATACGGAGAGTTGTTCTCCATTTTTCTTGGATTTGATCGTCTTACTTAATGATAACAATATTATATTATTAATTATAGAAGATAGATCAAATCAGTTGGTATGTAGTGAGGTATATGAAGGGGACATGGGACTCCCTACCTTTCAGTTGCTTTAAACCCTCTCACTCGATATTGATTCAGTTTGTTATGATATTATTATTCGGTATATTAAACGATGTGTTTAATCTGTCTGGTTTAACATTTCAAGAATAGTAATTTTACATATGTGTTGTGACGGTTTGATTCTCACATCCCGACTGTATGTCTGAAAAATAAATGAAAGGCTACGGTGTTGTGAAAATGTGCGTAAATACAGAAGTCTATAGAAAAGTTTTTTGTGACTATTTTGTAAAGGTTTAAAATATTTGGGTCAAAGTTGAAAGACTAAATATTTTCATGTTGCATTCCACCTATTATATAATTTGTTGTGAAATTAACACATTAAAATTTCAATTCGAGTTGAACTTGAACAAGTTTAGTCTCATGCTTGAACCTATGGGTGTCAAATTTGGGACGGGTTACACGTTTGCAGGTTAGATTGTTCAACCATAACCCACGCACACATAAATTCTCGTAAGAGCATGACTTGATTAACTCATTTATCTAAATGTGTCAAATGGGTTGGTGGGTTGTTGGGTGATAATTAAGTTGTAAGCGTGTTAATCAAGTTGATGGGTTGTAAAAAACAGGTTAAGTTAGTTATAAAAAGGTGAGTGAGTTGAAAGTTTAACTAAACTAGTTGATTGATCAACCAGAACACTAGTTGATGGATCAACCAATTAAACAAACCATCGACTTGTAAGTTGTGGTTGCAAGAGCCGAGAAATCGAGAATATTGGTTGTTGCTTATATGCTTTGGTTGGTTGCTTATGGTTGTTACCAAAATCAATCATTTATCAAACATTCATAGTTTCAAATGAGTAGGACTTGTTGGTTGTTGCTTGACTGCTTCGTGTTCGATAGCCTTATAAGTTTTTTCAAGTCCGACTTTGGTGTTGCTTGAGTTGTTCGGTTTCAATTTCAATTTCAATTTCAACTACTGAGTTATGGCTAGAAGTAATCAATTCAATTTGAAATTAGGTTCGATTAGTTTGTTAAATATTAACTATTGATTGATTTTTTGATACCTTAATTTCATGCTCTAATGATAGTTCAATTTGTTCTTTTGATTGTTGTAAGTTCTAATTATTAGGCTATGTGTCTGCATGGGTGAAAAAAGTGTTATTATGTTACTGTCACGTAATGAAAAGCAAATCACGTTTTACACTTACTAATATGTGTTATGATCATTTGAGTAAAAGCATTGTCATTAGTTATTTAGTATTTTATATTGAAACAGAATACTAATGCCAATTTAAAAAGTTGACAAAAAATACTAATATTTTTTAGTCACAACAAAGAAAATAAATACTTTTAATAATCTAGAACGAACATCATA
Organism: Bidens hawaiensis; assembly: GCF_021521415.1. Classification (NCBI taxonomy): domain Eukaryota; kingdom Viridiplantae; phylum Streptophyta; class Magnoliopsida; order Asterales; family Asteraceae; genus Bidens; species Bidens hawaiensis. The sequence continues at coordinate 48,365 of NW_027506066.1, forward strand.
TTTCAAAAAAATAAAAATAAATAATAATAGATAATAATAATAAATAAAATTACTACTACTAAAGTAGGACACCCCGACCACATGTCTTGCTCATATTTTGTGAGCTTCTCATGTGTTATCTATTGTACTATGATCTCTCATTTGTTTGAAAATGTTAAATCATTTAGGGAAATAATATTTTGAAACAACAAACAGTTTGTTTGCCTTCTTCCCCAATAAAATAGATGTGAACATTAGTACATTACTAACATATAGATGTGTTGATATACTCTAGTTTAAAGTTTAAACGGGTTAAATGACCATCAACAATATTTTACTATTTTACAAGTAGCTAATATATAGAATTGCAACATGAGTATCCAACCGAAACGCCATTTTAAAGCGCGTAGAAGTTTCTTTTGCTGTTTCAATTTTCAAAGCAACCGGAGTCGCTTGTTTATTGGTAAAGATGGAAAAAGAAGTAAGAGGGTTAAAAAGAAGTTGACATTTAGATGCAGTCATCTTAACTTCTTGGTAGATACGTGGTGATTCAGAAGGGATGTAATTTTTTCTAAAAAATATAGTAACAAGCTGAAAGAATTGATAATTGAAGCAATTGTCAACTTTTTGCCCCTTGTGAATAGAAAATGTAACAACTTAAAGTTGAAATGAGTTGATTGGTTGAAAAATCTCATCTTGTTCTTTCATTAGCCGGTGAGTTTTATAAAATCTTTCGCTTGATAAAAAAATATAAGAAAAACATGAAATCGTGGCATAATCATACGTAAGTATGATAGGAGTAAAAAGGTAACATTTGTAAGTCTAAGAATAAACTTTAGATAAAGTGCGTTATTTTTACACGAATTATACATGATATATTTTTAATTGTTTATCCTTTAGTTTTTACCTTATACTAATTTATTTGCATTCTCTAGTTCTTAAAAAGAAGTTCAACACAACGTAATTCTAATAAGAGCATACCGCTCTAAAAGGTTCAACTAGGTAGAAGACTTTAACACATATTTCCATACAGAAGGTGACATTCATAGGTAATAAATTCGTTGGTAAGGATATTTTTATTGAAAAATTAATATAAAAAGATGATATTGCCGTATGGCCGTATGGGTCGTCACATTGCTTTTATCGCATAGTCATTGACAAAGCCAATTACTACATCCGGCATGTATACATGCTATACGAGTCGACATATGACTTGTCAGTGATGCATGGTTAACTTGTCAAGTTATAACATTAACAACAACCATATTTTGTACAACTTCTTATAAATCTCTTTGTTCCAAAAGTTTTGTTGCTAACAATCATCTTTCTAAATTAGAAGTAACAGTCGATAATTTTACTACAAACATTTAAGACGGTTTTACAAAAATTAAACACACTTTAATACAAATGTTTAACAAAACACATTACATAACGACATGTTTAACCATCAGGCAAGGATAGCTTGTTAAATGTAACTAATGTACCTTTTGAACGTAAAACTTTGCGACGGGTATTTTACCATTGCTGACAAGCTCAAGTTTGAAAAGATCCCCTTCCTTCAAGCCATTTGCAGCACAAAATTTGTTCCATCCTGGTCCTATGCAACAATAGTCCCTAGAGCACTTTATAACCACGGTCCACGACCTTTCATTGTCGTCTTTGAGAATCATTTCTTCCTTGTTGAACAATCCATATTTCCTTGCAAATTTACTTGGCAAGTACTACGTACATGCAATGCACAATTGTTAGAAATATATGTCACAAACACTATTGTCTATTGCATATTGAGCTTTTTTTTATGATGACAACTAAATGTATTGAATTACCAGCATCGACTTTTCTATGTGGTAGGCTTTTACTTCGCCGTTGTAGTATGGGCGGCCTTCTATTTCAGATGGAGTTGAGTCTACTTCATCTGCAATAATGTAATTTATGTCACATATACCTGTCAGTGAATAAGAGTGGATCTAGCTGATTTTAGGCCTAAGGAAAGTGTAATATTCCACATTTATAATAAAAAAAGAATACAAAATAGTTAGTGCTAGTGTGGTAAAATGGCTTGATAGACCAAACTTGCTTAACTTTTGATTCGTTAGGAGCTAGCAGACTTCTATATAACCAAAGTCGAACCAATCAACTTTCACAATGTCTAGTGGAAGTATAGTTAATGTCTAGAGGAAAACGTGCTATAAACACTCAACTTAAAACAAGCTTAAAATTTTGATTTGTTAGGAGCTAGTAGACCTTTTCATAACCATGGTCGAACCAGTCACCTTTCATGATGTCTAGTGGCAAAATAGCTGGCCAGTTCCTAACTGGATAGAAAGACTTGACTTAAAACGAGCTTAACTTTTAATTTATTTGGGGCTAGTTGAACTTTTTTCGACTAGCATCGGACCATACCTTTCATGATGTCTAGTGAGGCCAAATAGTCAATGTCTAGTGACAAATTAACTTACTAGAAAAACTCAACTTAAAACGAGGCTTAACTTTTGATTCATTGGGAGCTAGCGGTCCTTTTTATAATCCGAGTTGAACTAATCACCTTTCATGATCTGGGGCATGCCCTTCTTCTTAACTAGAGTCGTTCCTATCAGCTTCTTTATCGTTGAACTATTCTCATGTAAGTGAATGTGTTTCTTGCCTGCCATCTTTCCTAGATCTAAAGAATAGAATAACTTCATATTAATAGATTTCTAAGATAATTAAAAGGACACAAACAACGAAACAAAGAAAAAAGATAATATAACATCTTACACGAAAAGTTCATAACGGGAGGCTTGTCCTTCTTATTTTCAACAAGCTCAAACTTGTACGTATCACCTTCCCTTAATCCGTTCGCAAACAAGAAATCTCTGAAACCACATCCAAGATAAAATCGGTTTTCACCAAGTTTGTTGAGCTGAACTTTCCAAGATCTACCTTTATCATCTCTAAGGATCGTCTCTCCGGTTCTTAAACCATTTGAAATTGAAAATTCAGCCGGAAGATACTACACAGACTCACCACATGTTAGGAAATAAATTGAGGTATACAAGCTAGTTATTTCGTTTTACCAAAAGATCGATTTACGGTGTTAAAAGGCTTACCAAAATCGACCTTTCACAGCTATATGGATTCAGAGTAGAAGTATAGTAACGAGTTGAGCTAGTCGCCTTTTGTATCGCCGAACTAGTTTCCTTCTTTACTTGACTATTGTTGTTAGTGGGCTTCTTTCCTAGTTCTGGACAATGAAGTTAATTACTAATTTAGTATAGACATGAAAACAGAATTCGTGATGCCTCCCATTTGGTCAGGAAAGCGAGATAAAACTTGCATATTACAACTATTGTGAATAAAGAAAAGCTATATATAGAAAGAATCAGAAAGATACGTACTATAGAAAGTGAAAACAGGCACTTCTCCGGATTTTACGAGCTTAAACATACATGTGTCTCCAGCTTTTAAGTCGTTTGCTATTATGAGGTTATGCCAGCCCGCTAAACGAATTCCATATTTCATATGGAGTGTTGCTGGCCAAGTACTCTTTGCTTCGTCCACTAGAATTACTTGTGTAGGCATCCTTCTGGTAGTCAATCCGTTTGATCTAGCCAACTTCATAGGGACATTCTGCAAAAAGTACATTTGTTTATTGTTTTCAGGACATCCGGATCAGAAGTTTTTATTTAAATAACCAAAGTTTTCCTAAAATTTCAAGTAAAATATTATTTCTTTAACATAAACTGAAGTTAAATTAACTTACCAATCTTGCCTCTTTGATATGATTAGGTGTCATTATGGTCAAAAAACAACAATCTTCGTCTAGTTGAAGTTCATGTTTGCTAATTTGAGACAAATAATCGGTCCTCTTGCGCTTGTTGAGCATCTTCGACGTCTCTAATCATAATCAACATATCATGTTAGTGCATAGGAGTGGATCTAGATCATAACCCTATTAGAGTAGCCTTAACCATATTACATAATTATATCCAAAATAAAAAATAGTTAAATGGGAAACTGGCTAAAAAGACTCATCTAAAGCAACTTTAACTTTTGATTCGTTGGTAGTTAGCATAATTTCTCATAACAAGAGTCAAACGAATCACCTTGTCTAGTGGGCGGGAAAATAGTCAACATCCGGTGGCAAAATGGCTACAAAGACTCAACTTAAAACAAGCTTAACTTTTAATTCGTTGGAGCTAATAGTGTAGTGGCAAAATAGTCTAGTGGCAATTCGGCTAGCTAGAAAGACTCAACTTAAAATGAGCATAACTTTTGATTCGTTTGGAGCTACGCTAGTACGTAGTCAGTTTTATTACAAGAGTTAAACCAATCACCTTTCATTATGGGAGGCTTGCCATTCTCCTTCTTAACCAAAGTCGAACCAGTTACCTTCTTTATCTTTGAACTAGTCTCCTGTAACTGAATATGATCCTTGATTGCCTTCTTTCCTAGAACTAAAAGAATATAAACTTCACATTGATAAAAGTGCAACAACTTACATGAAAAGTACACAAAACGAAATTCTAACATAAGGTGAATCAAACTCGAAAACATAAACAACTAGCTAAAACGAAAAGAAAGAAAAAATATAGTAGCGTACACGAAAAGTTCACAACGGGAGGCTTGTCCTTCTCGTTCTCAAGGAGCTCAAACTTGTACGCATCACCTTCCCTTAATCTGTTTCCAATCACGAAATCTCTAAAACCTCGTCCAATATAAAGTCTGTTTTCACCAAGTTTGTTGAGCTGAACTTTCCATGATCTACCATTATCGTCTCTAAGAATCATTTCTCCCATTCTTAAACCATTTGATCTTGAAAATTCAGCCGGAAGATACTACAAAGAGTCACCATATGTTAAATAAAATGACGTGTACAAGCTAGCTATTTCGGTTTACCAAAAGATTTGGGTGTTAGAAGTTACCAAATACCACCTTTCACAGCTATATGGCTTCAGAGTAGATATATAGTAACAAGTTGAGCTACTAGTTTCCTTCTTTACTTGAATATGATTGATGGTGGGCTTCTTTGCTAGATCTGAATTCATGTCTCGATTGGTCAGTAGATAAAAACTTGTATATTGCGAACAAATAAAAAGATACGTACTAAAGAGATTGAAAACAGGCACTTCTCCGGATTTTATGAGCTCAAACATCCACTTATCTCCAACTCTGAAGCCGTTTGCTATTATGAGGTTACGCCATCCCACTAATTGAACTTTATCTGTCTTGATATGGAGTATTGCAGACCAAGTACTCTTTGCTTCGTCCACTAGAACTACTTGTGTATGCATTCTTCTGGTAGTTAATTTGTTTGATCTTGCGAACTTCATAGGAACAGTCTGCAAAATGCGTATAATTATGCACTCATTCACCAAAACTAAATTTTGACCCGACCATTAAACTGCATTTGTTCTTTGTTTTCAGGATATACGAAACAGAACTTTATCATCATTTAGTATAACTAAATTGTCGCAAACAGATTTAACACGTACCTATTATATCATTATATAAGAGAATTCACAATATTATTACCATAAAGTTTTAAAGTAGCGAAATAACTATTACCCTAGTTCAACATAAATATTTAGCTATTTTAGAACTATAAGTAATAATTATTTTAGTGCTTCGCACACTAGCCACACTTTGCACACCGTATATCCGTTTTCTGTATAGCTCTTAAAGCAAGAGGTACAAATATATTATGCGGTTCTCATAGTACATATTTCCTTGTTCTAATTTCAACATTCCTAAGTATATAATTATTTTTTTTTAATTTTATCCATCATGTATTCCAAAAAACACTACAATTGAAACGAACGTCAAAACCGACCACATTTTGCCGTAAGTTTAATCAAGTAACCAAGGCTTTCGAACTTTCAACGAAATTTTTGCTATTTAATCTAAAATCAAGTTGACTTACAATTCGTGAGGTTCGGACAGAGTAAGGTGTCATTATGGTCGTAAAACAGTGATCATCGTCTAGTCGAAGTCCATCTTTGCTTTGAGAAGAATACTCAGCCCTCTTGCGCTTATTGAACATCTTTGATCTCTCTAATCACATGTCAAAACAAAATTAACCATCAAGGCACCTAATGTTGTTAAACACGGGTTGATGGGTCTAACCCGACACGACCCCGAATCAAACCCAAAAATCGTGTTAGACACAAAACCTGAACACGACATGCATATTCACGATTTGACCCGAAAAGTTTAATTCTATAACTTTCACATATTAATATTTTATTTACATTTTAAAGCAAAAAGAAAAATTATACAAAATATATAATGCCATTTTAATAATAAAATCTCATGTTAATTTGTTTTCTAGTTTTAAGTTTAGCATAAGATACACAACCAGTTTAATTTATTACATAAATTATGTCAATAAAATAAAAACAAATAATTAAATAAAAGGGTTTAATGGATCAATCCGTGAACCCAAATAGTTTGACGCTCACGACCGTTTAGCTAGACAAGTTCATGGGTTCGACCTGAAACTGACCCATACCCATTTATACCAAACCCAACTCACAAATTTCGTGTTAGCTTCGTGTTATGTTAGAAATTCACACTCCTAAACTCACAAAGTACCAACATAAAAAATAGTACAATCTATGAAGCTGAGAGTACAACATAACGGAACTTACTGTCTGGGTGAAGCGAATCATATTCTGGGAGAGAATCTTCTACCTCGTCAAGTAGATTTTGATATTGTCGTTCACATGTAGATGGGTCAAATACAAATAAGTCAAACACCATGTTTCCATGATGTTTGAATACAATAAAGTCCAACTCTTGCACTCCGTTATCCACCACAAACTTCCTCCAACCGTCACCAAAAACCCCTCCGTCGCTAATGTCCACTGGCCATTTGTGACACCCTCGTCTCAGTATTGCTTTTTTGGATCTCCATCCGTCCAAGTTCAGCAAAAAAGATTTTGGAATCGACTGTAAATTCAAATATAGACCAAGTATTATTATTATTATTATTATTTCCTCTTTTCATTTTTTTTTCATGCATGGATCCATGGATGACTTCATGAAAACTGTAAGTTAACAAATCTCTTAAACATTTACCAAGTAAAAATATTACTTGCATTGATGCAAATAAAAGCTTACGAGGTTAAAGTTGAAGCCTGGTGGAATGAACTTGAAGAAATGATTTGGAGGATCAGCCATGGCTAGCTGCTGCAAAAAGTATGCTATATGATATGAGGTTATAACTGAATAAATTTATATGTATTAATTGGCTATTGAGTTCTACTTCTTTTGATAGTAACTTTTCATAAACAAATTTAGTTAAGTGCTTTATTAAGAATTTATCTATTACCAGTCATAAGTTGACGTATAAGTTCTAGATCATTAAGTAAGATCTGTAAGAATTAAATGAAGTAATCAAGTATACTACCAACCAAAAGGTTAAAACTTGGAAATAACAATTAATTTCATTTAAGTTCGTATAAACTGTTTCATAATACTTTAAATCAGTAGAACTAAACAACAGGTCTTCACTTTCAATTTTTTTCTGTACGTCAACAATAAAAAGTAATTTTAAATGAATATTTTTTTAAGGTCATGTGTTATACTTGGTGGAAAGGGTGACGTGGCATGTGAGGGATCACATGGAACACCCTCTACACTCACCAACACTCATCACTCACTTTTACATACGGTGACTAGCGTGGCCACCATCTACTCATCACCCACCTTGATTACTTTTGTGGAGTGTTATACATCTGTAGTGGTGGCTTATACATTTTAAAAGAAAGAGCGAGTGATGATTATAACATAGATCGAGTGGCGGAGGTAAATAATAAAAGAAGTGGTGACGTCAAGGTGACAATGAGTAATAAGTAACAATGAGGCTTTTAACATCTAATCTAGACATTCATGGTGAAAGGCGCGGGGCCTCTATTGATTTTCAAGAGCTTTCATATAAAAAAAGAGTAAATAATTCAATGTTTAAAAAACCGGTATTTTACTTGTATCGGATTGGGCTGAAAAATGATGTAACCGGTTGAAACGGGTTGTACCGGGAGGTTCAACCGGTTGAATAGTTTACCTTATAATTTTCTGTAAATGTAACTTTAATCTAAAAATAACCCAAAACTAAATGATTTCATAACAAAAAATAATTTAAAAGTTAATCCATTTATAAAATAATGCAAAAGCATTTAATTTAAAAAAAATAGCCCTAAAGTTACACGTTTGAATGTTAATTGTTGGGTTAAAAGTGATTTTGAAAAAATATGGGCCGCAAAAATCAAAAATTTCTCGGACTTAAAACCGGTATTTGAGACAAAAACTGCCGGTACGATGTTCAAGCAAAGCGGTGGAAAATACCGGACTCAAAATACCGGCATGTTGTGCAAAATCCGGTTCAACCGGCCGGTTTGAACCGGTTTTTAAAACATTGAGTAAATTACACATACTTTGGTTTAGGGGTATGCACGGTTCGGTTCGGTTCGGTTATTAGCATTAACCCAACCTAACCGATCAGTTATCGGTTCGGTTCGGTTAATTTCTGTTAATAACCAGTATCAAACTTGGGCTAAAATTTTGCTTAAAAATTCATGAAATGAATGTTTAAATACATGAAATGAATGCATAAATACATGAAATAAATGTTTAAATATATGAAAATTAGATATTAATACATGAAATGGGAATATAAATACATAAAAATGATAGTATTATTAAACTATTAATGCATATAATACATGAAATAGAAGGAAAAATGCTTGAAAATATTAAAAAATGAAGAGTTCGGTTCGGTTAATTTCGGTTAATTCGATTATATCGGTTCGGTTTCGTCGGTTTTTGGTTCGGTTTCGGTTAACGATTCGGTTATTGCTCACCCCAACTTTGGTTTGGACCAAATTATGAATTTTGTCTCTGAAATTAAAAAATTGCATATTTAGTCCCCAACAACATTCAAATAAGCAAATGTGCTTGATTTTATCATTAAAGCAATATAAATGACCTTATGTACCCTTTTACCTTTATTCTTAAGAAATCAATAAAATATTAAAGTAAAACCCCATAGCTCCCTTCCTTCTCAACTATCAACCTACCAATCATGGTATATCACCATCATCACACGATCTTCTTCTGGTTCGAACCAAGGGAAGGGTTTTGTGAAGATTTGTTGTATATGTATTAGAGAATATTATAGAATCTCCATACTAGAGATGTTGAGGGACCAAAGGGCATTGACCCAATTCTATCTAACACATGCATCCTTCCTTTTGAGGTAGAGGGTTCAAATCCCGTGATTAATGGGCAAACGGCCTACTCACGACATGTTCAGTAACGTCTCAGTCTCCATGAGTTTGTCCTTCTTGAAACCATGCAGCACGAAACAACGAATCATGCACAAATGTATAGGCCAATCAAGGAGCACCTGACATGGTATCACCCGGAGATCGGATAGACATGAGCAATGTCTTTAATCAACTACACTTTGTCAAGAAAAGTTTTATTGAAGTCAGAAATAAGCTAGCTTAGAGTACAAGTCATCAGATTCATACAAGATCTGATTGTTAACATTTCTTTAACACATGTGAAAGTGAAATAGAGCTGTGGCCAGGTCATTTCTCAATGCTTTTATTGATTGTTTGATAAATTAATCAGATTCATAATAAAGTATCATATTATTGTATGAAGTACAAAGTATAGCGCATTAACTATATGAAAATGATTTGAAATATTAAACTGACTGTCTTTTGAGGCCATATTGTTATTGTTTATATCTTAAGAAGGTTGTTTTTAAGTTTACATATTAATGTCAATGATTATATGCTGCAACTTTCATGGTATATGATTGGGAGACATTGGTGCAATCAAAGATTGGAAGTGGATTATGTACAGATCCTAACATAAACCTTGTTTATTTATGTACAAATTCTACAAAACCTAAAGAAAAGTATACAATAAAGGCCTAACTGATGTAACCTATTAAACCAAGTAGTTTACATGTAAGTCAAAAGACTATGTGAAAGCCTCTCAATCTGAGACTTGAAGATATCTCCAATTGAGAACCTGGGCTTCACCACAGGCGATGACTTCACAACTTTCTCATTCTTCACTGCTAGATCTATTAAACCCATCTCTCTCTTCATGGATTTCACTAACTCCATGTCCACATTGTTTCCGACTATGTCCCTCACGTAGAATGTAATATCCACAGTACATTTGTCCATTTTTGTTGCTAAATCCGCTCTCAGTACTACTAGCCCCTTCTCACGAAGAACTCGTGTTATGTCTGATAGCAATCCTACCCTATTATTTGCAGATAGTTCTAGCCGGGTTCCCTGCGCAAACATGCAAATATAACACACGAGTGTTGGAAGCAAAAAGCTATTGAGGCCTTAGATTTTATAGGGTATGCTTATTTGTTTGTAAGAATGATGTAATACCTCACATACACGACGCTCCACTGCAGCCTCTAGGCATTTCATAGCATGCAGCTTCTCACTTTCTGAGCTCAATGCACCTCCATCAATCTTTCTTATAAAATACTCCTATTAAAAAGGTTTAAAGATAGTTCCATTAAGATAATAATAATTTAAGTCAAACCATGATGTGATGAATTTTCAGTTTCATTTTTTCCAACCTATCAGTTTTGCATCATAAGTCTAGATAACTAATGGTAATATGGTTATTTTCTGTCAAAATGGCCAAATTAAACAATTTTTTAAGTTCTAAATTCACAATAACAAAGACAATACATTGGTAATTTTCTGAAAATAGTTAGATGATTGTATACCTGAAAGGCATAGCCACCATGAGAATCAACAGATGCATGAGATATCACATACTGCATATCTACAAGTGTGCATACTGTATCAAACATAAGCCTTCTTCTATCCTTACATTGCACGGTGACGATCGAGTATCCCTTCTCAGAGCAATTTTCTATCAGCACACTTGTCTTTTGAGTCTTTTTCTCACCATTAGAATCAATTCCCACTGAGATCCCAGGAGGGCAGGCCCGCTGTTGTAGTGGCGGCACATCAAAGTCCTGAGCCGATAACAAGAGTTGATGCAACCGCCTCTCCACGGTGGTCATGGTGCCTTCCCTGCCACCAGCCCTTATAAGGCCAATGGACTTAACATCTGTATGTTGTGGGGACTGTATGCTAGTGTTTTCGGGTGTGCTAGAAGCATGTAGAACGGTGTTGAGGTGTTGTTTGATAGCCGAAAGACGATGGCTATCAATGCGTGCATTGGAGGATTGATCTGATATATAGGCTACACAAGCCAAACAGGAGTTATGGCTCCAAGCATGGGCTTCAATAATGTTGCAATCGAGATCGGCTAGGGCCGCTGATATCTCAGAAAACAGGCCCGGGCGGTCTGTGGCGGTCATTTCAATAGCTGTTGGCTCTCCATGAAGATTAGTGTCATATGATTTACTTGTTAGAGTTGTGATCTTTGATGGATCTATGCGTTTTGAACCTATAGCCTGTATTTCACGTTAATACGCATTAAAGTTTTATAAAATTACCTCATCAGATGCAAAAAACTTTTAAGATGGAGCAGTCATGAAAAAATTTTCATGAGCATTTACCTGCTGGATGCAGTTGATAATTCTTTGGTCAGTCACTTTCTTCCCATTCTCCTCTTTAACATGGAATACTACAAGTTTATATAAAGCATAATAGTAACAAATTAGCCATGTAAATATATGATAAACACCTCAAGATTTCATTTTTGACTTTGAAAAAGTTTAAATATATAAACTCCACTTGAAATTGATTTAAATTTCTGCATTTGTTTGAAATGTTCAATTAATATTAGGTCATACAAAACTATGGTACGATATAATGTTTTTGGAGTTTCAAAGGCTAGAAACAGCAATGCCGGGTATTGGAGATTACCATAAATTTGAGTTTTGGCAGAAAAATTTTTATAAATAGGAAATTTATTCTAGTTATATGCAGTTCGAATTCAAAATTTGAATTGAATCGAAAATCGCAAATTCAATTTGGAACTCAAAATCTAAATTCAGTTAAAAAATTTTTAAAAGTCAATTCGAAATTAGAATTTAAATCTAACCGAATCAATTATGATTTGATCTTGATTTAGTTAGCATTTTGAAAAGAGTCCGTTTGGTATCAAAAAAAGCCAAAATTGTTGATATACCATCCATGAACCATCTGGCATCAGAAGATATATAGCCTTTTGAGATAGTTAGGTTGACTTCTGTCAAGACCTGCACCACTTCCAGAAGTTGATCTTGCTTCTTTACACAATCTATCTGCATCTTACACGACAAAGACATAATCAATTCAACCCTTGAAACATAGATCCGGTTTACTCATTTACATCCGCTTTTATATTATGCATAAATTTGAAAATCAATTACGTACCTTCACAATGGTATAATCTTCTAAGCTTTCATTATCAAATGTTACCCTGCAACTGATGAAAGCAAACCAAATGAGCATTAATAATGACTTAATTAATAATGTTTCAACCACTTATTGTATATCAATCGCGGCATCACTTACGATGGGCCGTTTATCCTTTCTGAAAGTGAATCAAATTCGGGATCAAAGTACGGTGAAAAAGCCCTTGTCATGCTGCAAACTACACAAGAATAAGCATCGATGATGAATATTAAACATAAACCCTAGATTTTTTTTGTTTCAATATCTTTCTAGCTTTACTCATCAAATAAACAATTGGACTTTTTATTGTTAATAAAAAGATATTTCATTAAAAAGTAGTGTTTAAATCGATACAGAAGGCAAACGGACAACAAGCTGCCGCCACAAGTGCTGCTAAGAAGCAAAACTAAGTCGTAAAAATAACATTCATAGATCGTGAGGTCATAACATTACTATCCTTGTTTGACACGACTAACTAGCTCTATAGCCTCAAGCGCTAGGAAACCAAAAGTATCAAATGCGAAGGGTAGAAATACACGTCTAGGGTTTATTAATCATGATCATGTAGCTAAACCATTGTATCATACAATCTATTTTTACTAGAATTAATCGAGAATATCATCTTACGGCTCAGAAACTACTTTTCCATGCATATATGCTTTATACAAAGAAAATTTGTAAATACATACGACATCTATGTACATCTAAATCCAAGGACGAAGCTATGTCACTCTCTAAATCAGCATAATGCGTAGATACACCATAACTATTAAAGAACCACAAGAAAGTAAGCAAGAATGGTCGATTATAAATTGAAATGGAAAACCCTAAAAGACAAAAATGATTGCATGCATAAAGTTCATATTTTTTACCGAAACAGATGGTTTAAAAAAATTGAAAGAGCATGCACGTGCACCTATGGAAATGTAACAGTGGATCCAAGAAGACCGGTGAATCGTATCTTGAAAATGAATATTCAGTTCTCTCTCTCTTGAAGATGAAGATGATGAATCAACTGCATATAATTTTCGAAGAGAAAGTATATATATATATATAGAGAGAGAGAGAGATTAGGGCAGTAGAAGGTTGTTAAATGGAGAGAAAAACAGGTTAAGAAATTTGACTTTAAATAAGAATGGAGTTAATGGTGGAGATATATTCGAAGAAAAGTCAGCCAGAAATGGTTGTAAATAGGAACAAGTAAATTACATGGAGATTTAGTTCATTTTTTGGATTTGATCATTTGACCATTTTTTAAAATTATAATAAGATAAGCTATGGAAAAAACGCACTAATATTGTGAAAATATACGTTGAAATGTAGTGTTTATCGTCTATGTTGAAATAAAAATATATGAGTGTAATTTTATGTAACCTAAATTAGTTTTGATTGTTTATTATACGCAAATAAATATATACATGCACATTTCTATGTAAAATGTACAAAATTTTTAAAAATATTGATCATTTGTAAAAACATTTTAAACAATTCAGATTTGTACTTTTGCTCTCTTAATAATGTGGTTTTCTACATTGATAAAAAAATATTGTAATTTAAATGTTATTGTCACAACCCGACTAGCAATAGTGTAACGTCTTAAATTTTATAATAACTAGCAAAAGTGCCCGCACGTTGCAACGGGTTTACTCACACTATCTCTTTGTATTGGTTTGTAGTGTTTGGTGTGATGTGTCATAGCTAAGCTTGCGCGTTGCGGTGAGGATGTGATGGGAATTTTATCGGTACGGGTTCAATTCGTCATGATATCACATTCACTGTAACAAACTTATAATCGGTGTAGTTTATGATACAATTTTTAAAAAAGTTTATACAACAATATCTTAAAAAAATAAACTAAACATAAATACAAAAATAGTAACGACAGATTGTCAACACATCATAATTTAAATCAATTAAATTATGAATCTCTACATGTAACCATGGCACTCATCACCAGGGGTGTCTCATGGGTAATTACGGGTTACCCTTTATAGCTATACGAATATAAAAACTGGAAAAAAGACTTCAACATTTTAGTTAGTTTTAGGTCTCTGAACACGTTGAGACGCATCTACTCACCATAAATTCCCTTGTACATAAACGGGTATAGTACCGACATTGTGGCGGGGTAGAGTGCCGGCATACAAAATCAACATAGTAAATCTCAACCCATAACTATGTGACTTTTTAACCATGTGGCTTTTTTTATTATTATTATTGTACAAAGTGTTATTTTTTCAACTCATGTGGTTTTCTTGTTACGTTTTTTTTTACTTTAAGATATATAGTTTTGGTTTTTCTATTAAATCTTTTAATGTAGATGAATCGGATTTCTTTATATATACTATTATCTATAGACTAATTATAATTTATATAACATGTCCGATACTACTTAGAATTTTCACTTTCGTTAACATAATTTTCACTTTCGTTAACATAAAAGGAATTTTGTGGTTCACTGATTGAATTAGAATTTAATCGAAATCTTCTACCTTGTTTTACAATGACATAAATGAAAGTTAGAGTCACAAGTTACTTCTCCGCTAGAGTTAGGTTGTAAGTAGAAACGGAAATGAAAGTTACAAGTGTTATCGATCACATTATTAGTATATAATCAAGTCATAGTTTAGATTATTATAATTCAATTTGCTTTAATATATAATGTTTTACATAATATTGGAAAAAAACTTTTTAATTTTTATCTATATTTTAACTTAAACTTTGTCAATATAGTTTCTTTAATCTAATTCCAATACGAAATTATATGTAGCACAAATCAGCATAACTGTTATAAAATCAACCAAGTTTTAAGTGGTGTATCCATCAAAATGGTATATAATTCTCTAGCCATGAAAACACAAAAATACAAGATCAATGTCAAAATGATAAAAGTCTCTACTTTGCAACATTGTCAATTCTACTAAACGAAAACGACACCGGTTTTTAAACCGACGCATTAATGTAGTTCCAAATATCTTGGATCGCAGGAAGTGGAACAATTTTCTCGGCAACTTCCATGTTTTCGGGAAGAACATATCCAAACACAGTGCACATGTTATTCCATTCTTCACGATTCGCTAAACCGATTTCGGGCCCAAATCTATCCATGCAACCGAGCCATGTTGGATAACCGGACATTCTTTGGTTGGCATGTTTTGAAGTGCAACTCATTCAGGTTCAAGTGTTACTTGAGTCAATGCAAATGAAATCCCAAATAAAGTCTGCAAAAGAAAACGAAACAACCACGACTTTTTTGATCAAACATGTACAAGTAATATGTAATTGTGGAAGAGGGTTGAAGTTTTACGGATTTTAAGTGGTTTTCTTTTGAATCTCAAGATTGACTGTGGCCTTCGGCGTGATAAAGATGGCAACCTGCGCAATGATGCATGGTCAACAATTCAGGAATGTACATTATTAACCGTGGTGCATATTCAGGGAGAAGCTGCACAAACCCATGCGATTTTAGAATAATGTGAACGAAAAACAACACGAAAGTATACATCACTTTTAAAAGTATCAAATTTTTATTATTAAGAGATACATGTTGATTCTTGAATACCGATATTTGAAGTTTTGAACTTATAAGCCGACAAGCTTCTCACAACTTTTATATAAAACGACTAAATTATATTTTGTATATTACAAGCCTCACCAGCAGAGTTAAATTCAAACCGATATAATAAGCGAAGTTTGGGCTCAAGCCGAAATAATAAGCGAAATATTTAATTGACTTTTCAAAACCGGGCTGGTTTGGTTTCCTTTTGTTCAGTTTTTGGTTTTGGTTCGGTTTCGTTTTTTGGTTTGGTTTCGGTTTTTGATTTCATTTAAGCTTTTTTTGTTTTTTTAGTTTCAGTTCAGTTCGTATAGATGAAGAGATGAAGCATGGCTCATCAAAATAATTTAGTACCAAATGCCCATATCAATCAGATTTGACTTTCCAAAGTCAACTATATATCACGTAATATTATTTACATAACAATCTGGTTTGGCGAAGTTCGGGCTGAAACCGAAATAGTAATCGAAATATTTGTTTGACTTTTAAAAAACCGTTCGTTTTGGTTTTGTTCAGTTTTTGGTTTTTGTTTGGTTTCGTTTTCTTTTTGTTTTGTCTTGGTTTCAATGACAGTTTGGGTTAAGTTTTTCCAGTTCTTGGTTTCGTTTTGGTTTAATTTTTTTCGATTTTTATTTCTTTCTTTTTTGGGTTTCGTTTTGATTCAATTGTGTTTGGTTGTTTTTATTTTAGTTTCGTTATTTTCTGTTTTGGTTAGTTTTTTTTAGTTTTGTTTTGGTTCAGTTTTAGTTTATTCAGTTTTGGTTTCGGTTTGGATGGTTCAAATGAGATTCATACATTAACCCTTAGTAGTTTTTGGCTCGCAAGTCAATATATTCTGTTGAATTTAACTTTGAATAATATGATGTTCCAAGTAAATATGTAATCCAAATTCACACGACAACTTATAATAAGAATAAGATTAGACAACATGGGTTTCCCACATTTGACTAATAGGAACTCCAAAGTTGTTGACTTTTACATCACTCAACTTTTTAATTCAAGAGTCATACCTTAACCAAATTTGTTGGATTTGCATATGTGTCTGTTTGAATTGAAGAAAACATAAATAAATAGCATATGTGTGTTTGAATTGAAGAAAACATAAATAAATAGCTCCAGATTCATCATGAAAACTAACAAAGTAAATAAAGAAAAAGATTAGTCAAATATAAAACAAAATATACACGATCACAAGTATAAGTGGGCTATATAATGTTGACAATCACCAAATAAACTATTTGTATGTTTAGGTGAATTTGAAGAAATATAAACAATTATTTTATATCTCTCTCAAAGCACCTGAAGCTGAAAAAGAAAATTAAAAAACCATTTATTATTACTAAAGGAAAAGCTTGGCGCCACAGTTCCAGTTAAGTGTTGAAATGCTAACATGCGCCTAGCCAACTCCATATGCTCTTCCCACTTACACCTATAATCGCCATATATTGCAGCCACGAACCCATCTGCAAATGAAGCCACCTGCAACCTCTGCGATGAAGACTGCTGGAGTCATGGTGTTTCTACAACGGCAAAGGTAAGTTGAATCTCACCCAAAATCCAAAATACAAATCAGATCTATGAAGCAGGGTCTCTGTTCCTTTGATATACATATTGAATTTTAATTTCTGAAAGCACAGCTCCCTGTTCAAAAATAAAAGTCGCAAACACTCAGATCTTGATGTGTTATGCGCTTTCTTTTAGCTTATTTGATTACTTTTCATCTTCTCAATTTCTCTGTTATTAGCATCTTAAGTCTGTTATGATTGATTGTCTACATTACATTTTGTCATATATGACTACTTAACGGATTGGAAATACATACTAATTCTAAACATCTGTAGTAACATATGCAGCTACGGCTTATGGAGAATCTGAACCTATACAAACAGGGACAATATGCAGGTTAGTTTTATCTTGAAAAAAATCACCACTCAATCATTAACGTAGGCAATACAACATCTGTTTATGGTTACTATGAGTTTAATGCGGATGATAAGAACCATGTATAATAATATGTTTTGTTTCAAATGTTCTGTAGGTAACAAAGTATATAATAACAGAGATTGAGAAAATGAAAACAACCAAATAATATGCTAGCTGCATTTAAAATGGAATTCATGACACCTGCAAAGGATGGATGCAGAACTTTCATTGTGGCGCATTTTAATATCATCCTAAGTATTTGTTTGTGTTGATTATATTATTTCACTTGTATTGATTATTTTTAACTTTATTTAACCGGCCATTGATCTCCACATGCCTGCAATTTGTTCTCCTATTGTTAGGCATGGCAGTCCCGCCGAGGCAGTACATGTCCTCTCTACAATTATCTAATATCATTGTAAGGTAATCTATTTTTATATATATATATATATATATGAAACTGTTAAGTGTTACAAATTGAAGCGTTATATTGTTATCTATGTTGTTATTGCAGTCATGGGATGCCTGATTAAAACAGTTTTCATTGGTCAGTGCCAAAGCCGCATGCACGATTGTCTTTTGGTGAGAATTTTAGCTGCTGAATTTGTATCGTGGTTGTTCTCTTTGTGGTTTGCAGCATGTTGATCAGTTCTTCATGTAAGTAATATAAAACATGATAAATATTAAACCTATGAACCTGTTACAGCATGAAGAATAGTAATCGCAGCAGAGTATGAGATAATTGACATGTTTGTCATCTTGGTCGAGTTCCCCTTTAGGATGTATAGTTAAGAATGGTGTTAGAGTTCTTGAGAGGAACCCGGCTTTAGGAGAGAGGAGGCACATAAATTGCTATGTGTGTATGATTAGGTTATGATGCTAATATTTATCTCTCTATATATACACCCAAGGGGAAACCCTTTATTAGTTAATTATAGGTAATATGGTCCATCAATAATTACCAAACTAATATATAATAAGGTATAATTAATATTTTGATCTATTATAATATAAATGATTATAATGGTCATATATAAATATATATAATTATATATTTAATCTTGCTCAACATTCGTATGATGATTCCTAATGTGTTTTTTGTTGTTGCTATATTGTAGTGTAAGGTTTCCTTGTGGCGTTGCTTTTTTCTGCTGTTACTTACAAATTTTAAGGTAAATGCTTCTTATGCATGTCGTTTCTTTTAATCTTATTTGAATCTATTCATGGTTTAGAAACATCAATTGGTTTGCTTTTTCGACCAAATTTGTTGTCTACTTGTCCGACAGGTGTATGATGACATGTCAGTAGCTAAAAAGGTTTGATTTTTCTGCTTTCAACTTATGTTATGTCAGGTTTTTTTCTAATTATATTTGATTATATAAATGTTACACACTATAGACAAAAATTAGCAAAATGAACACACTAACACTAAAGGCTCTTTCATTATTCTCCGTTAACCAGCTTATTTCATTTGCTAATTTTTAGTCTTTTTGAGTACTTATAGTTGTTTTTTTATTATTTGTTTAAATTGCCAATCATGTGAATAGAAACAAGGAACAAGGCTCATAAACCTTATATTTGTTAAAACAGTATAAATAAATACTGTAAGAAGTGGGGATGAGATCGGGACCGTACGGTACCGACCGGTCCCGGTCCCGAAAATTGCGAATTCTTGGTACCGGTACGAAATATTCGGTACGGGACCGGGATTGAAGGCAAAAATTCGGGAAATACCGGTCCCGTCCCGTACCGTTCCCGTACCGGTACCGAAACTCAAAAATTTGGTACCGATTCGGTACCGACGGTACCAATCGGTACCGGTACCAGTACCGATTTTGCTCATCCCTAATAAGAAATACTCTAAACAGCAATATAACAATAGAACCATAATATTTGAAAACTAAACTTCACTGTCTATGAATCACTGATATATTCACCATAGAAAGTTATACTGAAACTGAGCTGATGAAGATTTATTAAAGTGGATATACACCAAGAATGTATTATAAATTTGGTCGTACATGTTAAATTTTCAATTCTAAAGGTTTTAAATTGCATGATTGGCATACACGGATTCAAAACCCTTTTTTTATCTCTGGCTATCTTTTGAACTCCGACTAAAGACTCATGAATTTGTGATTTGTAATATATTGAAGTATAATGCAGAAGTCAAACCTCGATTGAGATATGTTTATTTACCTTGCTGGCTGTACAAAGGAGCCTTTTTGTATCTCTAGCTTGGTTAGACTTTTACTGTGAATATGATTTTGCGAGTACTGTTATAAAACCAAACTTTTATTTATTTATATATTTATATTTGTTTTGCTTTCTTGTATACACTGTTCTTATTTCGTGCTCTGAATCAAATTGCTATATTGCAGAATTCACACCATCAAGATTTGGAGTTAAGAGGCTAAGAAGGCCGCTGAAGATGAAAGTCAATATCTTTGTGGCCTTAAATAAGCTAGAGAAAGGTACTATAACTGACGTGGTTTCTTTATGTTAACTTCTAATACAAATGGATAGGTGTGGCATGACCATGGTGTTATTGTAAGTTCAAGCTCTACATGTGTGCATTACCATTAAAAGATTGTAAGATTTTATATGCAGCAGTTAAAGTTCTATATTAATGTTATTTAGGATGGCTAAGGGATTTGTTAAGCTAGTGACACCACTTTGTAGAATGACAACAGGAATATTTAATCATGTAGATTTATGTTAAAATTATTAGGTAACGTATATAGTGTTTACTTTGCCTATTTGCCTAATGATATGTATATATAGAAGTTGAAGTTCTATGTTTCCGAACAGCCCCGGCGCAACGCACCGGGCAAAAAACTAGTTACTTATATGACTAATTAAACTTTCTCAATTAAATGTTTCTTTTGAGCCTAATTTAACAAAGTCCACTATCATAAGTATAACAAACAACTCCATCAAAATGTGTACATCAAATGTGTACATGTACTTCATAACTTTAGTTTATAATAATGACTCAAAAAAATTGTGTCCGTTCAATTTAGTATCTACGTGATAACATTTTATTTCAAGGGTGCATGTTAAATTATCGAAATATTCTTAGAGTTACGAATTGAATGGGAAGGTGGGTGAGAGGAAGTTCAAGTGTAGAGGCGATGGCATTGAAGGAGAAAACCGGATGAAATTTGTAAAGTTAGTTGAAGATTAATGACCCATTTAATTTAACGGAACACGTAGATGAACATTGAATTAAATATTTATAAACACATAATAAACCCTTTCAATGTTCAAAAGGGATTAAAAAGTAATTCCAAAAGTTTGTGAAGTTTATCAACTTATACCAAAAGCTTGAAAAATAAATCAAGGTATTGGCAAATTACTTTTTCTACCCAGTTATGAAATACCGTTTTTGTCCTCGTCACGCAATTGTGAAATTATGATAGTTGTCATTCACTCCTCCTTAATATTATGATATATATATATATATGAAAAAGTTGTCGCAGGGCCAAAAGGCGGTCCATCATTTAAGCTACAGGTACATCAGTGTTAGTTACTGTAGGTTTTTAGTTAGGTATAAAGTGCTTTTAATGCAGGTAAGGTGAAAAACATTAGATTAATTATCTAAAACTATATATTAAAAAGAAACAAATAAATTTGTCAAAGCAAAAAAAGATAAAAGAGTAATCATAAATAAATTATGAAATGTCCCTTTTGTCCTTATCATGCAATTATGAAATGACCTAAGCAAAAGGATAAAAGAGTAATTTCATAAACCATGAATTATGAAATGTCATTTTTGTTCTTGTCATGCAATTATGAAATGACCTTAGTACTCATCACTCTTCCTTTATATATAATATAGATAAATAAAGGAAAGTTATGTTTGTGAAACGTGTGTTAATATTTAATCAAGATTAAATATAATAAGGAGTATGTACTTGGAATAAAAGATGGATTAAAGGGATGAGAATGGGCCTTAGGTCGATGAGCTTAAGAGAGTATAAATACCCCATTAAACCTCCCTAAAACCCTAAACCTCTCATTTCCTACCTTTCATAAATCTCTACACACTCAAAACACACACACACACTCTCTTTCACGGCCGTAAGCCAAAGAAGGAATCCAAGACCAAGAACCAAGATAAAGATTGATAGATCTTGGGTATTTAAGCAAGATACAAGACTAAAGTTCATAACCAAGCTAAACCATAACCTAAAAACGAGTAAAGGTACGTTCTTGATCTTTAAATGTTATGTTTTTGTAAATGGTTTGCCATGAAACTCAAACCTAGAGTAGATCGGGTCTAGATAAGTCATAAAGTTGCAAACTTGATGATTAAAATGGACTAAACGAACTTATGGTTATGAACGGTTCATAAAAGAAACCCTAGATCTAGCCTTGAACGCTTTTAGCCATAAAGGTCCAAGCTTTATGGTCACTTGGGTCAAGTTTTGGCCGAAAACGGTTAAGGAAACATTTATGGGTCAATACCGAGCCATAATAAGGTGTTAAGGTTAAAACAAGTAAAGATAATGATGGTAAAGGACCAAATCGTGACCCATTTATTCAGCTCGTTCGATTACATTAATGGAACTCGATTACAATCTTATAATCGATTACATTGTCTAAATTCGCTTACAAATGAACAATTCGATTACAACATACAGTCCATTCGCTTACATCCTTAAAGTCGATTACAATGACAAGTTCGCTTACAATGTTATGATCGATTACAATGGACCAATCGCTTACATAATTAAGTTCGATTACAACGAAAGGACTCGAAAACAACCTTATATTCGCATACATATGCCTGACTCGAATACATCATGTGGAACTCGAATACAACCCTCAACTCGATTACATTTAGAATAATTACAATGATACTCGATTACAATGAGACTCGATTACAATGTGATCGATTACAAGGGACTTGTTCGCATACAATGTCTAATCGATTTCAAGCTATACTTGATTACATGCTATGACTCGATTACACTAGACTCATTCGAATACAAGTGTGGCTTAGATACAAGGCGGTATTCAGTTACTCTAAAGGTTCGAATACAATCATAGGGTTGATTACATTGCATGATCGGACACAACCCGATCTAATGAGGTTCAGTTACCTTATACATGTATTCAAATGAGTTGAGTAACCCGAGCACCATATATATAGATATGATAGTATGCATGGAAAGACTCGAATACGAAAGAAAAGAATACCAAAGAAAGAACACTAAAATAA
This sequence comes from Bidens hawaiensis, assembly GCF_021521415.1. Taxonomy (NCBI): domain Eukaryota; kingdom Viridiplantae; phylum Streptophyta; class Magnoliopsida; order Asterales; family Asteraceae; genus Bidens; species Bidens hawaiensis. Next base: position 71,427 of record NW_027506066.1, read on the forward strand.
TGGATACCTTGTATTCAAATACATACTATAATCAATGTAAAATGTATTCTAACATAAAACCATTAGATTAGACCAGACTTAGCCATTTTGGCTGAACTTGAATAATGCGATTAGGACGAGTATTGATACGTGTAATTAATATACAGTTGGCAGAGCTCAGTTAAGGAAATGATTAATGACTAACGGAAAACGAAACAGGATCCATGTGAGTTTCTAGCCCCATTCCTTGTTATGTTTTCGGGGCTGTGTGCATATTCGATGTGATTAGTTAATACACTTACCTTAAGTGGTAAGTGTATGCCTTATATGATTTATGTATGAATGAATGCTTGCCGATGCATGAACGATCTTCAGATATTGCATGTACCGTCAAGGGATAGTTTAAAGATATGATTGGCATATATATATATATATGATATATAAATGATGTATGTACGTATGGAATGTATGGTTAGAAAGGGAACGGACCCTAATAATATCCGCGAATGTAGGGAACATACCCTAATAATATCCGAGAATGAAGGGAACAAACCCTAATAATATCCGTGAATATAGGAAACATACCCTAATAATATCCGCGAATGTAGGGAACATACCCTAATAATATATGCGAAGGTTATAGGACGAAGATATGTATATATGTATGTATAAAAGGAAAGAATGAAAGTATGATTGTATGAAGAAAGGTAAGGAACTATGTATGTATATGTACATTCGGGTGCGTATATAAGAATGTGTATGGATGTATTGTATGATATATGATTAACTAGAACTCACTCAGCGTAACTGACTTTTAGTATCCACGCAGGTGAGTAGGATGAGGCAGCTCGCTTGATGAGGACACATGGCATGGAATTGAAGATTCTGGCATCTAAAGGAAATGTTATGATGTTTTAAAGACTAGGTTTTATTTTTAAACGACTATGAATGATTGTTAGGACAATATTGAAAGTTATGTAATGGGTTATGGTTGAAGTTTTATATTCCGCGTAAAGTTTTAATTAACTCTGATATTAGAACTGTGTTTATAAGTAAATCCAATGTCCAAAGTAGAGCACCGGTGACAGGGTCTTACAAATAGCGGAAGCATAAAACGGGTTTGCAACAGACACCTCTGGTATAAATCACATTGTGTATAAAGAAACATTAATAAACTAATTTACATCATATTACATCATTCTAACTCTGTTTACAGACTATGTGTTTCATAACATTGATAAGTTCGTTAACTACTTTATTCCTTATTAGCATACTTGCGTCTATCTACAATGGTTTCATTAACAACCCGAACACATAGCATACAAACACCTTATTCCAACATTGGCGCACCTAAAAAACAAGTTAAAAAGAGGCCAACTACGAATAGTTGGTGAGTTTCACAAGTTTAACGAAATCAGATTAATGTATTCATCATAATCATTATATATGTGTGTGTGTGTGTGTGTGATGTAATTATACTAATCAAAGAGTGAACGATTGACGTGCTTTTTCCCACGTGGCCCCACTGCCCACAAACTCCTTGTGGCCTCCACTGCCCATGGTCATGCCCCAGGTTGCCCTAACACCACATAGCGTGTATGTATATATGTATATGGTCATGTGCAATTGTAATGTGTCCTGGCATACCCAACTGGCTCTTCAATTGGGTTTTTCAAACCAATAGTACTATTCACATGCCACCGACTCATAATTAATCACTCATGTTTGTGGTGACTCTCAAGTGTTAGCCTTTAGATAATTCACATCATAATGATCTTGCGAGAAGTGATATTACAACGAGAAGTGCGAGAAGTGAATGTATAACTCCATTAATCCCTAATTTCACTCCCTTTCATATGATGTTACATACATAAATGTAGGTTGGTTGTATTTATGTCTTAATTACACATTCAAACCTACCTACAAACATATAAATGTACCGAGCCACATTCTAACCTATGTACCTACACACATACAAACATACATACACATATACAAACATACGTACCTACACACATACATATGCACCTACACATAAGAAATGGAGTGAAATTTGGGATTAATGGAGTTACACCTTCACTTCTCACACTTCTCGCTGTAAAAAAACTTCTGAAATGATCCAATACCTTCCAGATAAATAGATATATAAACATGGTTTTCACCCAAAATGTTCGTAAAACAATTTAAAAAAAAGGATCATGAAACTCACCTTATCGTGATATAGCGTCAACAATACACTTCTATATTATAGCCTGATTCTTATAATCAGTGTTGTACTGTTAATACTAGTATAACTTTGAACTGAATTGGGCTGTATATCTAGTCTGGGTATGGGTGTTACACCCAGAACATGTTAGTAATCTTAGACTGTGATATTGTACAATATCTAATATTAAAAATCGATGTTGGCCCAGTTTAACTGTTTTACGCGCATGTCCAAGTTGGTTTTACGCGTCTCGAAAATAGGTAAGATCACACAAAATTGAGTAAACGCACTATTTGATAAAATGAATCAAATTGTAGAAGAAAATTAGGGTTTAGATGTCCGGATTCGCTACAGGGTTTGTTTTCGTTTTTATACAGAATGGGTTGTAGAAAACGCGCACAATTCATCCGAATTGTCCAAAATTCTCTTAAAAAGTTCGGTTTTACTAAATATGTACAAAACTATGATATTTGACCACTATTGTTGTTTTGATATCCCAACAAGTTCGTTAATCAGAACGTTGCTGGCTTTCACGGATATTATATTCGTTAATATTTAAATTAGCTTAAATTTTTATCCGAAGACAATTAAATTATGAAAATTTATACACTTGCTAATTATTAAGCGTAGATTTTTATAAATATATTTTCAGAATTATTAAACTTACGTATTTGTTTGTAAAAAAATCATTTTATATGTTATTTTTAACCAATAATTCATCCATTTATACCATACGTTGCCCAAAAAGTCCAATTATTTTTCTGAATGGCTAAATATCTGCAAACAATCCTTGTAGATTTTCTAGAACCTAACTCTTTATCTCAAACACCTTTTTGAGCATAAATCGATCATTAAAACTCGATTAAACGAGATTTCAGAACCGTAGCTAGGATTCTTCAACGGACCCAAAAATTTATGTTTCATCTTGTATTGACTTACTTGAGTTCTCCATAAAATTTCAGAATTTTCCAATTTGTTTTGCTAATTTTCATAACAAATAATCAATAAATAGTAATATAATCACAAAATATTCTCCGTTTATCGAAAAATTCTCAAATTTGAACAGGGACTAATTCATATGATCCGTGATGTCCCTGAAAATTTTCATAAGCTAAAATTATGACATTCATCATTTTGGTTTAAATTCGTATTTGTATTTGTATTGAAAACCTGACCCATTTTGTCGTTCGGATCCTTCGTTATCAATAAAATATTGGGTTTTATGTTCCATTTATGTTATACAATTTATGGTATTTTAAAACACTCTTTTATGACTAAAAACGACTTAAAAACAAATTTCAGGGACTAAACTCACCAAATAACCAAAGTTGGAGACCAACCCACCTTTTCCAGGGTGCCACACCGCGTGGCCATAAGAGCCAGGATGGCCGCGGGTGGCGGCCACCTACTACACCAGATTTCAAACTCGTTTTTGTTTATTATAACTCCTTAACCCCCAACTAACCATCCTCAATGCTTGTAATCTTATTGGTTGAACTTGGTGGCTATACTCTAACCATTCCCTTATAAATACCAACCCATTTGCACCCATTTTCAGCTGCTATCACTTCAAACACTCTCTCAAATTAGAGTTATAAGCTTCATTCCCATGTTCTTGACAATTTGACTTTTTGAAGTCAAACAGAAGCTAAACTTTGATTTGAATCCGTTTTTGGTGATTAAATATTGTATTTTATGTTTGTTTATGTTATAATACCCTTGTTTTTTGTTTTCCATTCTACAAAAATGGTTGAATTAGGTGTTTATGCCATTTTAAGGCAAATTTACATGAAAGGGGGTATTTTAGTCCATTTTATCATTTCGATTCATTTAAGCTTTCTATTTTTGTTTAAGATATGAGTTTTAAGAGTTTATATGAGTTCTATGGTTTTGGGTATGTGGCAACCAACCTCGGTCTCATACCGAGTCATGGACCGAACCAAAACCGAACTCTCGTTTAAACTCTTTATTTAAATGTTTAAAAACAAGTTGTATGTAAGATTCAAGTGTTTAAGTTCTTTCATTTATTTTTTGTATTTATCTTTATGATATGGATTTGTTGGACCTAAACTTGGTCATATACCAAGTCTTGAACCAACCAAACCATATAAACCGAACCAAACCGAGTTCACTTGCTTAAAACATACCAGTTGTGTTTCGGGCCACCAAATTTCATATTTTCCTTAAAGATCTTTTTATAAACTGATTATGAATGTTTTCTCAAAGTACTTGGGATTTTGGAACCAACTTGATCTTATAACAAGCTTGGACCGACAAGATCGAACACCCGCTTAATATTGGCGTTTGGAGTACTTCTTCATAGGACTTCTAACTTACTTAAGCCTTCTGTTTTTAGTGAGTATTCTCATAACATTTATCATTTTGGAATATCTAATTCGGACTTGACCAATTATCAAGGCCCAAACCGACTACGCCGAACACTCGTTAAATCTCGTTTTGGTATTTATCTAACAAGGGTCGTGCACTATTGGATTAAACCAATCCCTACACATTTACTTATCAAAGGTTTAGTAAAACTTATGGATAGAAACACCGAGACTCGATTTTGAGATAACTTACTTTTAAGCCGTCATTTTATTTACTTAAGTTTTAATTCACTTTAAACCTAAAACTTTGTTTATTTATTTTTACTTTAAGTTTTCACAATACATCCAACTAACTTTAGGATCTTTTTAACTTAGGACTCGTACGAGTTCGTTTTCCCGAAGCTTCCTTTTGAACCATTTCTACACCAATGTCACCTATTCCAAGTGAGTAATCACACTCCCCATTTTTACGCTTTTATACTTTTAGGGGTGGCATGCGTACCATATTCAAACCCATATTTGTATGATCTCATTACTAAACCCACAATTCTACATTATGTGTTCATATGAATATTTGATCGATCTTTGTTTATGCCTCAAATTGATTACGTGCACGAGTGTTTATTTTTATGTTGTTGTTGAGCCTCAATAAGTATGATCATACGCACCCCTAATTACTTTAGCGCTGTGCTAGTAGAATAGAGCCTCATTCTCCGAGTATTTTGGTTGTTACGAAATAGAAAGCAGACACAATTATTTACTTTACATTTACAATGGTTGTTGCATTATTCTAGTTACACATGTGAATTGTGATTTTGCCTTATATTATATATACTAAAAAACTAGTATATTGCTCACTAACATTCGTGTTGATCAAATATATGTTTATGCATGTTACAGGTTTACTTTTAGGTTTGCTTACGAAGATTGAAGACTCATCACGTAGATTATACCTTTAGGATATTTTAATGAATTTAGTGTTATTGTAATTGTTTGTATTTTATCTTTAAACAAGTTGTATTTGAGTTATTGAATGAAATAAATGAGTTGAGTAAATATTGTCACTTTATTTAGTGTCATTGTATTCTTGAGCAATCCGTTGCACCTCGTCATGTTCCGCCACCTTTGGTCGGGGTGTGACAAAAAATATGAAAGTCACAACCGAAGCCCAAATAGCCCCTAAATGTGTGTTTCGGTTAGTACCTTTGCGTTTCTCGCTCAGGTAAGCCATTCTCGCGATTCTTGGGTCTTGGTTATCTAGGTAGTATACCTAAAGGTCAAGTACAACAAAACCAATCATGTAACACCAATAATCAAGCCTTGTAACATATAAATTTGGTTAGGGTTCTAAACCGAGTTTTTAATCCGTAAAAACGCGATTTAAACATTCTAATCCGACTTTTCACCAAAAAAGTTTAAGACACAGATTATTACACCTGTTTAGTATTAAAATCTGTTTTTGTTCTAGTTTGATTGGTTTTTCATGACTAAACACTAATTTTCTTAATCAAACTTGAATTTTTAGATTTAAAACATGTTTAAATCATAACAAAATCATGATCTTACCTTAATTCTTGGCTGAGTTTTGAAGAGAGAAACTTGGATCAGATATGGATGAAAGATATTTTGGAGTTTGGGAGTTAAGAATGCTTACTTATGGAAATAAAAAGGCGTGGATTCCCCCTGTTCAGATCGGAACTTAAGGGGTGGGTAGGTCCCTTATTCATTTTTTCCATGGGATTATGATAAATTTCAATTCCAATTTAGGTACGGGTTCGATTTTTGGCTAAAACAATTCGTGCAAGTGCGATAAACAACCAAAAACGGGTGGTTTCGCCTTAATTTTGAAAATTAAGTGAAACGTACTAGCTTGTTGTCAAAATCCTAAATATTTGTATAAGTTTCCTAAAACATCTCAATAAGTGTGTCATAAGTCTTTTCAGTTTGACATATGGTACAATGCTTGTTTTGGTACTGTTGTTTGTGTTTAGTATCATAGCGTTCTTAGCGATAATTATTATATGTTTAAGATTATCTTTATATTGGTGTAGATATTGTAGATATCTCTTGTATTTATAGATATCCTTAATATGGTAGGAGATGATTGTATTTTCCCCCATATAAGGGGCTTCATTCATTCAATAATATTCATTGAGATTTACACCATTACATTCCTTTATGGTATCAGAGCCACGGTTCTGAATACCCTCTCAATCCTCTTCATTTTTTTTTCAATACCTACATGTAACTCTAATCCATCTCTAATCCATCGATCAACCCACCATGACAAAAAAAGATGATACAACCTCGGGTTCTTCAACCGACCCCAAAAAACACCCTCTCCATCCGGCCTATTCGGTCACAAGCATTCAAACCAAGATCCGAACCCTTGACGGCACCACCGTAACCTACACATCTTGGGTCAAATTATTCCATTTACATGCGGTTGCTTATAAGGTTCTCAATCACATTGACAGGTCCCCTGCTCCGGCTGACACAGCCGATGAGTTTGTTCAGTGGAAGGAGATCGATGCCCTGGTTATGCAATGGATATTCAGCACTGTATCAGATAAATACTTGAAGCGTATTCTTGACACGGAGGCCACTGCACGCGCCACATGGTTGAAGTTGGAGAAGATTTTTCTCTATAATAAAAAGGCCCGAGCCGCGTCTCTCGAGACCAGGTTTTGCAATCTTACACTCGGCTCATGTTCTTCGGTGGAGGACTATTGTCAACAATTATCGGATTTGGCAAATCAGCTTGCCGATGTCGACCAGCCAATCTCTGACTCCAGGCTGGTCCTACAGCTCGTATGCAGGCTTCCAGAGGAGTTTAACACAACAGCAACCCTGATCAATCAGCAATTTTGAATGAATTTCTTACTTGTCATATGTTACAATTTTGTAGTTCTATCGTGGTTAGAATGTTTTGATGATCATTTAATCTCTATTTTCATTTGCTTTAGTTTCCTTAGGGTACGACTTGGTGGGAAGATAAGACACATTTACCACTGTCATTAAAAATTAAATCTTCTTTGGACAATGAATAAACCTAGCCTTTAAAGCGTTATGTCGCATGACATTTGTTATAGACTAGTTTGTTTCATGTCTAAATAATATGTTTAAGGGGTTATAACCCATGAGTAAAAATTAATATCAAAGTTTAAAATTTAGTAATTAAAGTATATAACTATCAGTAACTGCCACGATAAAAAAGTGGGTTGATAATTAAAATTTGTTAAAGGCCTAAATTTTGCGACTTGCTTTAGGCCTCTAGAAAGGTTGGGTCGACCCTGCCCTAACGAGTAACAAAATATATAAGCTAATATTTTTAAACGATGCTAATTAATATAATAACAATAAACATAAAAAATATATTATTAAAATCAAATACCGTAATAACTAACGACTAATCGATGATTCATTAAGCTCTTCTAACATTGAAAAAAACATACCTTGGTCTTGGTGGTTGGCTTTGTCAACCGCGAAAGAGCGTGGTGGTCAACAACGAACTAATAGTGGTGGTCGTTTGGGTGGGTCGTTGTTCAACATTCACAAAGAAGGAAGGAGCCAAGAAAGAATTTCAATTGGCCGCAATTTCTTTAATTTTGTATTTGATTTTTATTTTATTTTATTTTTAGTTTGAGCCAAATAATTTAAACTTGATTAAATGGATTATGGATAAAAAAAGTTTTGAGACCAATAAAAATTTCAAATCATATTTTATAAGTTTTATATTTTTAATCTATATTTAATAATATATATATATATATAAAATTTTACCCCCAAAAATTACGTGCCCCAGCCGACGGTCCGACCGACACCACTCCAGTCGGCATGAAAACTAGGTGTGTTCAATATTCGAAGCGGACTCGAATAACTCGAAATTCGATTTGACAGGTTCGAATTCGATGATAGAAATCGAATTTAAAATTGAACACGAATTTATGATTTTAAATTCGATTCGGTTCAAAATTCGAATTCAAATTAAACATTTTATTTTTTTATATATATACATACTTATGAAAAGATAAACAACATAAATATTTTGAGTTATAGAGATTTAAAACTGAAAGTTCATTACTTTGGTCAATAATTAATGTAATTGAACATTACCATTTTGAATATTTATGATTTGATAACTTTAAATGATTTTATTTATTCTATGTGCTTATACCTTTTGTTGTTAAAAAACTAAAATTTGTGGTGGCACCGTCTCTTCTTCATCTTGTTTGAAACCGGTCACCGTGCTCGGATTTTGGAAACCAGCCATCGTGCTCGGATTTTGGAAATCAGCCATCGTGTTCGGTACTGGAAAACCGGAACCAAGTAGTTGCATGTACACCCTCATGCTCGGGTCGTAATTAACACTGACCATGTACGAATATTTAGGGGTCGGTTGAGTGGTGTTCGGTTGTGGATTATTTGGGTCGGGATTCTTTGACTCAGGTTGTCAGGAGTATTGACTGAAACCGAGTATAGAATTGTTTTATGGATTCATATTTGTGGGTAAGAAATGAAAGGGGAATAGAAGGTGAAAAATGATGAAGTTGGTGGTTTATATAATAAATAAAATGTTTTTTTTAATATTACCGTTGTTCTACGGTCAATTTTTTTAAAAAGTGTGTCATACCAAAGTTATGTAGAAAGCGCTCTACTACTAGAAAAATAGATGTTTTTCTACAACTGAATTCGTAGGAAATTGTTGAAAAATCCAGTTTCTAACAATTTTCTAACAAAAAGTTACTTTGGAAAAACACATGCTTGAAAATAATTTTCAACATATGCTATGGCGTTTATGAGCCCAAAACGCGGCTAATATTATTTTTGATTCATAAGTTTATGTTTGTATTACTGTTAATAATCAGGGGAACCTTGGTGGCTGGTGACGGCTACTATGGACGGTCTTAGACGAATTGTTGAAATATATGTCTGTTTAAGTTCAATTCAATATCAAACATGTTATGTTATATGTTTTTTTATCTAATGATAAACTTGTTTCTATGTCTTGCCGTTTCATTTCATGATATGTTGAGGATAATTGATTTGGGCTGCTAGTTTTTTGATTGAGTCTAAAGACGTGTAGCTGATTGGTGTTTTAGTTGGACTTTATTGTTGGATTATAGTTTGCAGTTGGGCTCAAGGCAAGGTCCATGGTTTCGTCATTTGTGTATTTTGTATTCGCATCAAATACATGAGTCTTAGTACATCATCTTGTTCGTCACGGTCTCAATCACTTTGGTTGGTGTTTCATCATCAGTTCGTGTATCTTCTTATTTAATATCTCAAGTGTTCTAATCTTCAACGACGATTTAATCTTCACTAGATGTTCGTCTTCTTTTTGAGTTTTGGTTGTGCTTATATGTTCGAGTCATAATTCTAGATTTTATCTTGTTTCATGTCTGATATGTTCGAGTCATAATTCTTTTTGAGTTTTGGTTGTGCTTGTGAGTTTGTAATTCATTGTATACACGTTTTTTGTTTAATTGTAAAAGTTTGGGTATTCTGTTTATTAAATCCATGATTGCTGACACGAATATTAAAGAAGAAAATTATAATATGATCTTGTAATATTCAAAGGTCATTTTGTAATCATCTGTCCGCTTTTTGCCAACTGAATCAGAAGGTTCTCTAAATTCCCTAATATTCAAAGTTTGGGTACTCTGTTTATCCATAGATTGCTTACCCTCACAAGGTTCAATCCTAAGAGAGGTCATGATGATTTTTTGAGTTACACATGCTTCTCTCTCAAATCCGATTCTAAGCATCCCCAAATCTTCAATTTAGATTCTTCTTTTCACATTTTTTCTCTAAATTTACTTTATTATATTTAGTTATTTGAATGTTAGCTTGATACTTGTTGGTTTGATATTTTATTAATGCTAGCTTGATTATTTAGGTCTGTTTGATATTAGATAATGAAATATATGAGCGAGAGAATCGAGTGAACATGAAAATGAAATGGACAAGGTAATGAAATGAATCATTATCCATTGTCATGTTTGGTACAATTTGGGAATGAAACGTATCATTACATTGTGTTCTTTTGGTATATGTGAAAAGACGAAATAAAAAAATACAAATAATAAAAAAATGAAAAAAATACCCATTCTTCAAAATAATTTTGTTTTACTAATTGTCACAACATTATTCAATATATATATATATATATAAATAAAATAAATTAGACATGTTTTGTAATTTATATAAACAATATCGATAGATCAAAATATAGAATGATATAAAAAAATCACAATGGAATTAAAAGAAAATTTATTAAAAATGTTTTATATTACTACGTTTTAGTATAAGAATTATGATATTGTTGTTCAAAAATAAAACTGATAATTAACATGAAAATAAGATAGGGAATGAAAAAAAATAGTGAATGGGAGGAATAAAAATAGCTATTTTTAAAAAGAAAACCATTCCTTTGATAATGACTTGTTCCTTTTCAATTTGCAATCAAAGATTACAACGTTTGCATTTGAATGGTCATTCCATTCCGTTGCGTCCTTTACCGCCCCATACCAAATGCTACTTTAGTCTTTTTGCCATCTTTATATTAAATAATGACTATTTTACGAGTATATATAACGTTTGTGTATTCATAGTGTTTAATAGGATTACTGTGTATTGTATGTTTAACGGATAAAGATGAATGAAAGCTAAAGTGTTGGATAATATGACATATGCATCATGAAAAAGATAAGATTTGTAAAACCAAGATAGATCATTATTTTTGCTTACTTTTCAAGAAAAGCAAGACACAATCACATATGAAAGATATTCAAGTTACACACGTAATTAACTGTTCGGTAAACAGTCGCATGTCTTGTGCATCCAAATTCACATACGCATCTATCCCACAACCACCTCGACCATCCATTAAAGTCACCATACTCACCGGACCTGCCGAGCTAGCCACCCACACCGGCCGCCCAAACCCGAAATCAACTTGGTAGAATGGAAACTTGCACCAGCTAGTAAATGGAAACACACTCACCAGCTCATGATCACATGTTTCACTCTTGACAAACGAATTAAAAACCAATGCTTGCAATTGTTCACATTTGGCGGTCAAGTTCCCAAGCTCTTGAACCGTTTTCTTGATCGAATCGTGTAACAAATCTGCTAGACTTTCGAACCCCATTAGTGTCTGAGCTGGTGAGCACTCAGTGATGATAAACCCCCCTAAATTCCCACATGCATTATTCGGTATTGGAGGTGTTGTTTTTCCTCTAATGTTCACGGGTTGATGAAGAATCGATGCTTGTGGAGAACCATGTTTAGCTCGATCCATGTCGATTAGTGTCTTCCATATTATTGTGGAAACTACTTGGACCCTGGAGTAGCTTTGAATGTTGTTATTAATCTTTGCCCTGATCAATGAGATCGCCTCTTCACTGAACGAAAGTCGTTTGGTTTGGTAGTTATTCTCGAACTTATGCTTAACAGTTCCAGGCAAGGGCGGATTGTAATCCATAAAACCTCTTGCTGGAAGAAAATAAGTAAGATGAGCTGAAAACTGGACAGATTGAGTCGAGACTGATTTCTTCTCGACTCAATGCCTGCCCTGCCCAGTCATTCAGAAATGTACACAAGGTTGCTACATCAGCAACCTTGTGTGAAATAGACACACCTAGGGACAAACCACCACAATTGAATACCGTTGCTTGCACTGCAAGCAACGGGTCAGTAATTTCACCTGCGTCACAGACTCCGCATGGAAGCAAATTGTTGAGTATTTTAGGGTTTACTTTCGGGTCAAGTACATCTTGAAGCTTTATATTGTTTTGAACTTGGGCTTGTATGAATTTGGCGCCTTGATCATTACATTCAATGGCGCGGATTTGGTGGTTGTATCTCCCGGCAATGGGGTGTAGTCGTGATAAGCATTGAGCTAATGAGTTTTCGAGGCGGATGATGGTGGAGTGTGGACCACCCTTCACGGCGGAGTAAAAGAGAATGAGACGGACATTTATGGTGGCGACAACCTCATCTTTGAAGCCCATTTTGTGGTGGCGATGGGTGGCAGGAGTTGGAGCGGAAGGTTTTATAAACTTTGTAGATTTAATATCAACTGTTGGGATTTCCATTTAAGCCCAACGAAGTGGACTTGGAATCTTCAAGCTACAAGAATGCCTTTTATAACAAGAAAGTAGAAGAAAGTTTCATTAAACACGACAAATTACTAGTATGTCGTTTATATCTTTTTCTTTTTAAATTAAATATTACTTTTCATATTTCTTTTCTCGATGTAAAGCCCCGTTACCAGTAACCCTACTTTGGTGTTGAATTTACTCATAAACACAGTTCTTAATATTAGAGTTAATTAAAACATTCACGGAATAATAAAACTTCAACCATAATATGTTGTATAACCTTCAAATATTGTCTTATAAAACATTCATAGTAATTTAAAACAAAACATAGTCTTTAAAACATCACAACATTTCTTTGAGATGCCAGTTTCTTCGATTCCATGCCATGTGTCTTCAATCACGCGAGCTGCCTCAACCTATTTGCCTGCGTGCATACTAAAAGTCAGCTACGCTGAATAAGTTCTAGTTAATCACATAACTTACATTACATACACATATACGTGCCGTAGGTACGCATTACATACTTAACCTGTCCATCATTCTTTCATATACATTCATAACTAACCATACGTTATAAAGAGCATTCGCCCTACATACCTTGGATTTTATTAGGGTCCGGTACCCTCCATCCTCGGATATTATTAGGGTCTGGTCACCCTTCATCCTCGGATATTATTAGGGTCCGGTACCATCCATCCTCGAATATTATTAGGGTCCGGTCACCCTCTATCCTCGAATATTATTAGGGTCCGGTACCCTTTCTTCCTTACCTCCATAGCATACTTTCTATATACATAATCGTAAAGTTTTGTACGTACATACATCATTCAATCTTCATCTTAGAACATACATACAACATCAAACCATCACCTGGCAGTACATGCAATTCCGAAGATCGTTCATGTACCGACAAGAAATCATTCATACGTTTCACATAATACATATATGTCATACACTTATCACTTAGGATAAGTGTATTAACTAATCACATCGAGTATGCACACAGCCCCGAAAACATAACAAGGAATGGGGCTAGAAACTCACCTGAAGTTGGTTACGTTCACCGTTAATAATTATTCCTTTATTCAGTTGGGCACGACTAACTGCATAATAATATCATGCATCAATTAACTATCATTACACATCTCACATTTCTAGTCTAATTATAACCCTCAACGAACGGGGGTCCGGGGGCAGCACCCCTGGCAGCGGGGTCTAGGGGCGGCAACCCCTAGCAGGGTCCAAGGGGCAGAGCCCCTGGCTGGGGTCGAGCTACCAGGTCAGCTTGGAAAAATTTTATTTCCATTAACTGTCGTAAAACATTTTTCATTAGGATTTTAAATAATTATTTAATTCGCTAACTCAAAGTTCAAGGGCTTATTTGTAATTAATTAATTCTTTTCTAAGTCAAGGGACTGTTCTGACATTTATCAAAGTTCTAGTTCGTTACTTGGTTCCTTAACGAATTGGTTTGTCTTCACGAACTGGTCATTGTAGCGAATTGAACCCTCTAACGAACTGGACCTCTGACGAATCAGTCCATATAACGAACCAGTCCACATAGCGAATCAGTCCAGGTAACGAATTGGACCTTCTAATTCGTTATCTCCTTAATGATTGACTATAACGAATTGGGGGTTAATTCGTTATCTTTTCCTTAACGAATCTGGACGCAAACTAAGGCCAGTTCATTATTCTTTCCTCAGCGAATCAACTTAACGAATTACCTCTAGTTCGTTAACTCTCCGTTAACGAATTAGGGTTAGGTCAGAGAATGTCAGAAACATTCTCTGACATGCTAACCTCGTACCAGCCGCCTTTCCGCCGCCGCCGCCGGAAAAACGCTGTTTCACCGGAAAAAACGAGATCTAGCTCGTTTTCCACCGTTTTCACCGTTTTTCGTCTCGTTTGATCCAGATCTGAGCTAGGGTGATCCCTAAGCTCATATCAGGTTCGGTTTATACCCGATTCCATCCGGATCTCGTGACTTAAATGGTTTAACGGTGTCGGCTCGTCGTTTCGTGACCATATCTAACGGGTTTAAGCTAAAACAACATCATACTATCATTACCTCGGGTCGGTGCTCGGTTTCCTTCTTGGTTTCGGTTTAGATAGGGAGAGAACTATAGAGAAGGCTTAAGTGTGTGTTTTGGGTAGTGTAAGGGATATGTGTAGAAAATGAATTAAATGGGTGATTAATGGTTTATATAATTATGGATCATGGGCTTAAGCCCATGGTCTTTTCTTCTTACTTTCATAACTCAAGTCTATAACCCATATCCATTTACCCAACACTAGCCCAACTCATATTATATTTATCTAAACCGATAACGACCCACTATTAAATAGACGAAATTTATTTTATTATTATAACCAAAAGTAGGATGTTACACTCGAACGCCAACTTTCATTAAACACGACAAAGTAGCAACACACTAGACCAACAAAATAGCGCAACAAAGAACAATCAAGTGTAGAAATTATACCATTAGGCCCAACTTAAGAAAGATATATTTTTTTGGTCCAAATAAACGCCAAACTTTTAACGTCTTTGATCACCTTACCCACCATGATCTATTTTCCTTCTAAAATAAGCTCGTTCCTTGTATTCAAAATGCACCAATGAAAAGATCCAAATACCCATATAAGGTCAGCCGCGGGTCATTCAGGGCTTCCTCAGCAGTCACCCGCAGAACATTCCCATCACCCGCATAACTTAAGTCAGAGTAAGACTAAGGAAAAACTCCAGAGACTATCTGCGGGTCACATAGGACTCCCACAGAAGTCATCCGTAGGACGTTCCCCTCATGCGCGAGATGACAGAAGAGTGACGTCAGCAAAATCAGTTGTAACCAACTTCTTTCTAGAAGATTTACGCGAAGATTCTCTCTCGGAAAGCACGATGTAACAACCAATTAGGGAAAGACAGTTGTAAAGGTTATTATAACCATGCACATGGCCAGTTGTCTCGTCCTATCATGTGCGGACACGTCTCCAGTTTGTTACAAAGAGCATCTTCTAGAAGAGAACAATTGTTCCAATAATATCCCCCCTGACCACCGGCTATAAATACCCTCTCCATCATCAAGAGATATTCATTCACACTTCACGTATTATATCAATCACTTTAAGTACTTTCTCTCTCTAAGAATTGTACTTATTCTCACGCCGAAGGGTGGTTAGGGGAATAATCCAACTCTTGTTCATCTCGTAACGAGCTCACGGTGTTCTATTTTGCAGGTTTCCGTCACCAGACTTGTTGGATTGTTATTCATACTACTGAGTTACTTGTTGTTTGACCTGTATTCTGTGGAACCATCGGTCTAGCCTTTTCGGGTTTATATCCGTGCTTCTTCATTGGCGTCATCCATGTTTTTGCTAGAACTTCATTATTTACGGTTGTTTGGGTGGTATGAGTCAGTCTCAGCAAGTTCCGATGGAAAATCCGGTGGTAACAAAGCTTCCTGCCGGAGTTGTGGCACCAACAGGTCCAACTCCTGGTGTTCCGGGACGTGTGACAATGAAGTCTCGTAGGATCCGTCAGAATCTAGATCTGGACGACAGATCTGGCAATTCTCCTTCAGCGAGATCTCATCGTCCAGTCTTTAGATCTGAGAAATTCCAGTCTTAGAGGAATGGTTGTAGTTGCAACAAGAAAAAGTTATCGCTAAGTATGAACGTATATTGCGGAAAGAAAGGGTCCGTGCAAGGACTCTAACTTATGAAGATGTTCTGTCAAGATCTCCATCTCCCCTTCAACAGTACGTCGGAGTCAGATGCGGGAGAGTGCTAGGACCGAGGTTTATTCTGAGGAAGAAATTGGAGGAGGAAGTCGTGACAGAGGTCATCCAGTTATGCGGAAGTCTACCCGCAGAACTGAGTATGATCAGAGTCATGCTTCTAGAAGTCGAAGAGATCCTACATACCATGGTGATGAGGCCAGTTACTTTAGCGATGACAATCAAGTTTATGGAAGGGAAAAGATTAGTCGCTCACGTGCGATGGTCAGGCATACCGAGTACTGTAGTGATGCGTAAGAAGAATTTACAAAGCCTTATCGTCCCGCAACATTTGCGGTAAAGTCAAAATCTGTCGCGCGCATTACTACAACTCCATTTCTGGTTAATGTAAAAATTCCTACCAACTTGGGAAAGTATAATGGAATGCTGGACCCGAGTGATCATCTACTCAATTTCACTGCAGTCGGAGGGGTCAGTGGTTGGACTCTACCCTACTGGTGTTACATGTTTGCCTTAACATTGACGGGAGCTGCCCGCGAGTGGTTCGAGAAATTATCTGATGGTTAGACCAAGAATTGGGATGATTTGGTAGCCTAGTTCTCACAATATTTCAGCAACAAAAAACACACGTGGGACCCATATGAAATTTTGGATGTAATTAGACGGGACAATGAATCTGTTGAAGATTTCATTACTCGATTTAATGAGGATAGTTTGAACATTGGGGGAATTAGTGAAGATATGTTGCGTGTTGCTTTCCGCAAGAACGTGCGGAGCAGTGCCTTAATCAGGTATTTGACCAGAAAGGATGGAATGCCCAAAACTTGGGATGAGATTATGTCTGCAACAAAACTTTTTGCTAGAACATAGAAAAATTTAGGTCCTGAAAGTACTAAACAGATAACAAAGGTGGAATTCAAGACTATGCGGGTGAACAGACCATCGCGGGGTTCAACTTGGTCTAGACTCCAACCGTCCGCAGAAACTTCGAAACAACCAGATGCGAGGAAATTGATTGGAAACAAGAATAAAGATCGTAATTGGGGGCAAGACAATAACAGATGGACTCCATTAACAAAAACCCCTTCAGAGATTTTAACTACTGAAAATGTGAATTTCAGGAAACCGCAACCACTCATGAAGAGAACACATTTAAATCCCAATAAGCAGTGTATGTTCCACAATGACATTGGTCATCACACTGAAGACTATGTTAGTCTGACAAATGAGATTGAACAAGCAATCAAGTCAGAAAAGTTAGAGCATCTGTTGAAGAATGTAAGGCAAGAGACCCGCAAACCACCAGCATAAGTCAATTATAGCCCGCCTAAAAAGCAGGTTAAGGATTTAAATGTCCATATAATCCAAGGAGGAAAACTCTGCGGATACAAGAGACAAGAAATTGATTATGAGGATTGGAAGAGCTAACCAATTGTGTTCCCGCGGATCAAAGGGGGTCCATGTATGAAATACCCGCTGATTATCACTGCCTTGATTGGACTTTATAGGTCTCAATACGTTTTCTTTGATACATGAAGTACATCAGATATCATGTACGAACAATGTTTTGAACAATTGGATGAAGAGGATAAGGCAAGGTTAAAACCTATTCATGCGCCGGTGTCCGGGTTTGGGTATGAAGTTATGCATCCACGAGGGGTCATTTCTTTCCCGGTTACCCTCAGTGATGGCATCCATTTGCTGACTGAAGATGTGGAATTTTTGGTCTTTCCAGCAAAATCAAACATGATATAATTTTAGCAAGAGAGGCAACTGGTGACTTAAAGGCTAATACATCCACAACTCATGGTGCGGTAGGGGTCTCAACCCGCACAGGCATAGCAATCAACCGTGTTAACAAACATTGCTTTACAACAGAAAGTTCAAAACCGAGTAAACTTCCAAATATGGTGGGAAGAACTGAGCCGGAGAAATGGGCGATGAATCCAAATTTTCCAGAGCAAACAATTACAATTGGCCCCACTATTTCTGAAATAGTGAGGATATTTTTGAAGAAACTTTTAGTGAAGAACTTGGATGTTTTTGCTTGGCAACCTGCATACATGACTGGTGTTCTAAGAGAAAATTCGGAACATAAATTGTGGGTCAATCCGGCATTCACTCCAATCGTCCAAAAGAAGGGGAAGATGGGCCCCGAACAAACAAAGGCAATGAATGAAAAAGTTCAAGACTTGTTACATACTGGGACCATCAGTGAAATACGTTACCAAACATGGGTAGCAAATCCAGTTATTGTACCTAAAAGTAATGTGACATGGAGGATGTGTATTGATTTTAAGGATTTAAACAAGGCGTGTCCAAAGGACTGTTATCCTTTACCAGAAAATCTAAAAGTCAACGTGGTTGCACCATTTAGATTTTAATGTTTTCTTGATGCTTACAAGGGATATTCTCAGATCCGCATGGCAGCTGGAGATGAGGATAAAACCACATTCCGGACAAGGCACACTTTGTTACAAAATGATGCCCTTTGGGTTGAAAAATGCGGGTGCAACATACCAACGCCTGATGGACGAAGACTTCAAAGAGCAAATTGGGCACAACTTAGAGGTTTATATGGATGATTTTGTAATAAAAAGTGTTGAGGAATAAGCGTCCTATAAAACATAATAAAACCTTCAAGTGTCATATTAAGTTATGTCACAATAAAACTTTAGTGAATAAGCGTCCTATAAAACATATGTTTTATGACTACGATATCAAGAGTCCTATTATGGTGTATTATAATAACATCACAATGATTAAGCGTCCTATAAAGGTTAAAGTTATAAGACTCAAGTGTCATGTTAAGTTATGTTATAATAAAACTCTAGCGAATAAGCGTCCTAAATACCATATGTTTTATGACTAAAATATCAAATGTCTTATTACGATGTATTATAATAACACCACAATGATTTGCATCTTATAAATGTTAAAGTTATATGACCATAGTGTAAAATGTCCTATTAAGTTATGTTCTTTATGACTTCGACTATAACACCGAACATTTATGACTTAACTACAAAGTGTCCTAATAAGTTATGTTATAATAAGACCTCCAGTGATAAAATGTCCTATTACATTTCCATATAATGGGACACCAACAACTACATGTTTTATAGATTATTTTATTAGGATTTACATTTAAATTGTCTTATTAAGTTATATGATAATACGACCCCAAGGAATCATCCATCTTATGAAATAATTTTTTAGGACACCGGTTCTGTAGCGTATATTGTAAAAGGACCCCAAATGTTCATTTATCCTATTAAATAGATTTTAAGACCCTATCTTACAAGCGTCCCACACAAAAGGTCCTAAAAAGCCTTTTTTATTGTAGTGTTGGATCTACTTCAAGTTTGAGATTTGAAGATGTTGATTGACTTTAAACATAAAAGGGGGAGATTATTGTTGGATATCATGTCCATGTCAGTGGCAGTATACAAGTTCGAGGGGTCAAATATGACAAGTCAGAAACTTGATTGTTAGCTACAAGATCAATTCGTTATAAACAACTTAGGTCTCGTTTAATTCTCTTTCGTTTTGTAGTTTTTTTTAATTAACATAAAATTTTCATCGGATATAACATCTTCTTAAACCTAGTTTGTAAAATAAGAAAGATTTCCAAGATCTATGCGGAAGAATTTTATGGTGAGTGTGGAGATGAAGTTTTTAATGGTTTGAGGGATGGACCGATGATAATAATATCGTACACATAAATGAGAATGAAGAAGGAGAAGTGTTTGTTTGGATGGATAAGGAAGGGTCGATTATAGTAGGTTTGAAGTGATGAGATTGAAGATAGTTTGTGAGTTCTTCGTACTAAGTGCGTGAAGCTTAGCAAATGCCATAGATAGCCTTGTTGAGTTTACATATGAGAGAAGAAATGAAGGATTTATGGATCCGTGAGGCTGTGCTATGTACACATCTTCGGTTAACGTGCCTTGAAGAAAGGCATTATTACATCAAGTTGACGAAGATTCCAATTTTTTGAAACGGCTAGAAATAAAATGAGACGAAGTGTTGAGGGTTTGACAACAAGACTAAAAGTTTTGGCAAAATCAATCCTCAGTCGTTGGTGAAAACATTTTGCTACTAGTCGTGCTTTAAGGTGTTCGACATAACCATCCAGATTGCATTTGGTACGCAATACCCATTTGTTACTAATTAAATTATCGGCTTCGATGGTTGGAACAAGAGTCCATGTGTTGTTGTTTTGCAAGGCATTGAATTCTTGTGTCATAGCCATGAGGGATGTTAAAAATCTTGATTTATGGTTGAGGGGTCGGTTACTGGTCCTTTTGTAGTTGTGTAGATCTGAAATTCAGAGTGGTGATAACAAGGGTTTGGTTTCCGAGTGTGGGCGGTGGTTTTGATATTATATGGTTCAGGGACTAATGTTGTTTGGGGAGATTCGGTTGGGAGTGTAAGTGGTGAGTTGGTATTTGTTGGGTGTACTTTTAGTTGGTTTGTACTTAGTTATAATTTAATGTAATTTGTGTTTTGGATTTTGTATGTAAACCGAGATCCTTTATGGATCTCGGTGGGCTTTGGGCTTGTATTGGGATTGGTTGTTAGCTACCCTATATATAGAATATGTGCTAGGGTTTAGGTTGGCCGTTAACTTTGTTATTGTGTTGAACGAGTATTGTAATTGCTTAAGCATCAGATGTTTAATATACGTATGTTTTGAAGCATCCTATTGTGTTCTTTACGTATTTGCTTGTTTGTCTTGAATCACCTTACGATATATTTCGCAATATCGTTGAGGTGTGTTGATATCATATTGAAAGATCCGTCTACAGGACTTACAATTGGTATTAGAGCCTTAGACCTATTCAGGCTCGTTATTTTGATATCAACGGATTTAAGATTTAATGTTATTGGTGTTTCTGGGTTCGTATTCCAGCGAGCAGTATATCAAAGAAGAGAAAGAGTTAATTTTGGTGAAAGATTTGTTTTGTTTTGGTAACAAATCCCACTAAACTCGGGAGTTTGTTACTGTCAAAATCCAACTGATTAGCTAGTTTTCGGCCAGTTTAGACAATTCTCAGGATCATTTAAGGGATCTCGGCTAATCATTCAAGTGTTCTCGGGCTAATCTGATCGTTTTCAGTCAGAGTTAAGAGTTCTCGGTCAAATTCTGTGGTTCTCAGTCAACATTCCTTGGTTCTCGGTCAACATCCTTGGTTCTCGGTCAACGCATTCAGTTCTCGGTCAACTTTGGTTCTCGGTCAATGCAGACTGTGAACATAGTTGGGCCTGATCCATCATATTTGGGCCTGGTGTATTGGACTTTTGAATTTTTGGACTTAAATTACTTTTGGACTGATCAAAACTAAAATGGATCAACTAATTAATAGTAATGGTCATCCAATGCTTCACTTCATCAATAACTGGACTCCATAATGGGGACCACTACTCGCGTGCCTCGTCTGCTGTCTCATGATGGGTTTAGCAAGTGGAAGTTTCATTTCGAGAAGCATGTTAATATGAAAGATGCCAAAATATGGAAAAGCATAGTTAGGGGTCCCTAAGTCATCACTTACCAACATGAGAACTCTACTGAAGTTGCTGTAAAGCCTATTGCTATGTATGATGATGATGATCTTGCTAAAATAGAAGAGGATGAAAAAGCACTTTCAACCTTGATTATGGCACTCTCACCTGAGATTGCCCTGGGTTTTAGAGAATTGCAATCCGCTAAGGAACTGTGGGAGGCACTGATTGAATGTATGAAGGAAATGAATACATGAAGAGAAGTCGTCAAGATCTATTACGAAAAAAATTCAATATGCTTAATCATGTTCTAGAAGAATCGTTAGAAACTCAGCTTCAGAGGTTCATAGCTCTTGTGACTGAGATGAGATTTGCTAGCATCAATTTAACAGCTGCTGAGACAAACAATAAGTTGGTGAACTCATTACCTCAAAGTTGGGACATAAATGTTGCTGTCATTAAGAAGACGAAAGATCTCAACAAGCTAACATTGTCTGAGGTTATAGCCATCATCAAAGCATGTGGCATGGACGACAAACAACGTGCTATAAACCATGAAAATTCCTACAGTGCAGCTGGCTACAATATTGCTTCCAATAATGCACTCATCTCACAAGATAACTTCTCAATTTTCAAGACTACTCTGGGACAACAGAAATTTCAACCCCAAGCCAACTTCTCAATGTTTAAATCCACTCAGGGTCAGGGTCAATATTCTCATGTTTCTCCAAAACCAGCACTAGTGTTCTTTGCTAAGCCTGTTCAATCTCCTACTGTTAATGCTCAGTCTCAATCATCTAGCATTTCTCCTAGTCAGAATTCCAGCCAAGCTCCTTCTATTTCAAAAGAAACTCAAGAAAACATTGCTTTAATGGCGGGGTTCATGAATTGTTACAATGCCTTTCTTGCGGGAGACTTGGTTCAACCTGTAGTAGCTGCTGAACTTGATCAAATTCTTCCTGATGATGTAGAGGAAATCAATATCTTTTGGCAAATCGCCATGGCAGTGTTTCGGGCTAAGAAATTCACTAAGAGAACATGAAGAAATAATTGGAACATGCCAAATAATCAGAAGGTGCGTTTTAACAAGGACACTCTGAGCTGTTACAACTGTCACGACCCGGGTCATTTTGCTCTTGAGTGCACCAATCCAGGTAAGGAAGGAAATATGGAAAGGGCGTTGGTTCCCGTGGGTAATGCTAGAGGAGAAAATGGGGGTAGCTCAAGTGATGGTGAAAGGGGTTTGGTTTCTCAACAGTTCTCACGGTCTGATCAGATGGCTGCTCTCAATATAAACAATCAAACTGCCAACTTTGCTCGTGTTGAAGAGTCTGAAGAAGAAAAGGCTGCTGAGGAACAAGTCAAGGAACTTCAATTTGCATTTATGGCATTCACCTCTTCCAGCTCGTCTGAGGTAAGTTCTTCTTTATGTTCTCAAGCTTGTATTGATAAAATAGACCTTTACAAATCTCATAACAATAACTTTCTTAGAAAAATGGAAACGGTAATGTCTGAAAATCATATGCTCAAAAAAGCTGAAAAGGCTTATTTGGATAAAATAGAGGCACAGAAAAAGGACTTTTCCAAACTAAAATATGATTTTAGTTTGAAATGTTGTCACCACCTATATGTCAAACAAAAAATTGTAGAATTAACTGCTGAACTAGAAGCCTCTAAGTTAGAAGTATCAAATCTAACTGAAAAAATTTAAAAGGGTTGAATTTGATTTTAGAAAGTTTGATGGCTCCAGTAAGATAGTTAATTCCATGATTGAAAATCAGTTATGGTGGAATGAGAATGAGGGTGAGGGTATAGGATATAGTCAGGTACCCCCACCATATAATGACAACTACACAGGTCTTCCTCTTACCAAAGAGCATTAAGAAAAGGTTAAAGATCCGAAGTATGGTAAACCTGCTAATAATGAAAGGATCAACTCAGTAGAAACTACTACGTCCACTTCAAAAGTGAATGATTCTGATGTGTTTGCCTCATGTGCAGATAGAGTAATCATTGAGGATTGGACTGATAAGGATGATGAGTCTCGTGTTTCAATTAATAAAGACATTATTTCTGATGTTTCTTTAAGTTACCTGTTTTGAATTCTGTTATTCCGACTGTTTATGTGGGATCTGTTTTTAAGAGCAAGGATACTTGTGTGGTTAATTCTGTTAAGAATTTGAATTATGAGAATGTGATTTCAAATAAGTTTAAAAAATCAAAAAGCTCCAACAAGTACTCATCGCCTAAGTTTGTAAAAGAGGGATGCTCTATTGACAAACAAGGCAGTAAGTTAAATAATGTGACAAGTGGTAAGCATCAAGTAAAGTAAACTGGTCCACACAATCGGTCCAGACAAGGAGTTGCCCAAAATAATTTCTATACTAAACGTCAAACTTGTTTTAACTGTGGCACTCCCGGTCATATTGCCAGAAATTGTCCACATCGTCCATATGTTTCTTATTATGGATTTTATCAGAGAAATATGCCTTATATGCCTCATAATACATACAGGCAAAATTTCAGGCATTATCAGGCTAATCCCTCTAACGATGATTGGAACAGAAACAAATCTGGCAGGTTTAGTCCTCATCAAACTAAGCCTAACATGTTTCGTAAAGAGAGTAGAAAAGGTGCTTCGGTCTCTAAACCGAAACAAGTGGAAAAGACAAAATCATCTGTTTCTAACCCTCAAAAACCAATGAAGATCAAGTCATCCATATGTACATATAATGCTAGATCTTACAATGGTAGACATAAATGGTTGCCTAAATCTCCGGTAAAAGAGTCTTTAAATTCTATGTTAGATGATCAAAAGGACATGTCATGGAAACCTGTGACAACCTTAGATGAGTCATGGTCACCCAGTGTAACTAAGGACTGGGTACCAAAGTCTAATTAATCTCGCATATCGTGTAGGAACAACTATGGAGGAATATCATCAGACCTTGGTATGTTGATAGTAGTTGTTCCAGGCACATGACAGGACACATTTCCCAGCTGCACGACATTCAAATATTTAATGGTGGGTATGTGTCCTTTGCGGGAGAAGAAAAGGGGAAGATTACACATAAGGTTAATGTAAGTAACGGTATTCTGAAATTCGAAAATGTTAATCTTGTTCCAGAGTTGAAGCACAGTTTGTTGAGCGTGTCACAAATATGTGATAAAGGATTTTCAACTCATTTTACTAAGAAAGAGTGTTTGATTTTGAAACCTGGTATCATCATACCAGAAGGCTGGGTTCTTGTTCGATCACAAAGAAAAGATAATGCATATGTGATCGACATGAACAAAAATGTTCCAGATGAAATTACCTGCTTGTTTTCAAAAGTGTCAGAACATAATGCCATGCTTTGGCATTGTCGCCTTGGTCATGCTAATATGAAAAACTTGAACCGTCTTGCTAAAAATTATTTAGTACGTGGATTACCCATTAAAGATTTTGTTACTATTGAAAAACGTGTGGCTTGTGCCTTGGGTAAACATCACCGAAAAACTCATAAGCCAAAACTGATTAATACCATTTCATAAGTTTCTCAACTGCTACATATGGACCTTTTCGGCCCGGTTCGTATTTTGAGTCTTTCTCTCAGTTCTTATTGTCTCGTTATTACTAATGACTACTCACGCTTTACTTGGGTGTTTTTCTTGTCAAATAAGAGTGAAACTGCAGAACTGATCAAGAGATTTGTGGTGCTTATGGAAAATCAACTGAATCTGAAGCTGAAGGGAATTCGCTATGACAATGGTATGGAATTCAAGAATGCTTCATTGAATTATTTTTGTTCAGGGGGGGGGTGGGTATTTCGTCTGTACAGTTCAGCTCGCACACCGCAACAGAATGGTGTGGCTGAAAGGAGAAACATGACTATTATCGAGGCAACGAGGACCATGTTGTGTGATCTAAACTACCATTATTCTTCTGGGTAGAGGCTATTAATACGTCATGCTATGTTCAGAATCGGGTGATAATCAACGAGTCTTAAATGAAAACTCCATATGAGATTGTCTATGGTCATAAGCCCACAGTTGCACATTTCAGAGCATTTGATTGCCCATGTACTCTACTGAATCTTGAGTCAATCCAAAATTTAGGGCCAAAGCTGATGACTGTTACTTCGTTGGTTATGCTGGTCACACTGCCTACAGAGTTTACAATAAGTCAACCAAGCTTGGAATCATATGATGTTCGTTGGTTGGAAGAAAACAAGACCGATGCACGTGTTGGTCCTGATTGACTGTTCGATTACAATGAACTCTTCAAACCGTTCAATATACTTCCAGTTATCAACACAGAAACTTCAGGTGGGGAAACCGTAGATGCTGAGAAAGAAAACCTACATGCAGTATCTCACATATCTCCAATTCTGGATGATGATCTCACAGAGCCACTTGATGTAACTCCGCCCGTTTCCTTCAATCGACCAAAAAAAGTTACTGAAATTGTGTCTTCAACTTCTTTAGAAAATGCTCCAGCAGTTGAGGGGGAGAGTCCTATTCGTCAAATTTTCGGGAGCACCTTGTTTCCTGATGTCATTCCAAATGAATACGTTGCCAGCACCTCATATTCACATAGTACGTCAGCTTCTGTATGGAATAATCCTCTCACTGAGATTGTTGAGAATCTGTTAAACTTACCTTCTACCGGAGCTGTTCCTGAACAACCAATTCCATCAAGAACTCAACGAAATCATCCAATTGAAAATGTTATATGTCTTCTTGAAACAGGCGTGTCTACCAGGAGTCAGAAAGGACATATAAATAGTTGCTTGTTTTCCTGTTTTATTTCTTAGATTGAGCCGAAATCGGTTGAAATGGCTCTTCAGGAACCAAGCTGGGTAGACGCTATGCATGAAGAATTAAATCAATTCGATAAGAGTTTCCAAAAGGGAAGAAAGCACTAGATACGAGATGGGTTTTCCGAAATAAGCAAGATGACACATGGGTTATTGTAGACTCTAAGAATCCCACCCATGTCTACAAGTTAGATAAGAAATGTATGGGCTTCATCAGGCTCCTCGGGAGTGGTATGCTACGTTGACGGCTCATCTTCTAGGTCATGGTTATAAACGAGGGACCATTGATCAAACTCTGTTTCTTAAGACTGTCGGGAAAGATTTGATTCTGGTTCAGATTTACGTGGATGACATTATTTTTGGGTCTACTAGTGCTGCATTGTGCTCTGAATTTGAAGAAGTGATGAAGAAGATGTTTGAAATGAGCTCGTCGAGGGAAATAACAACGTTTTTGGGGTTGCAGGTTCGTCAGAGTCCGACAGAAATATTGTTGCATCAAGGAAAGTATGTTAAAGATATGCTAGCTAAATTTGAATTTCAAGATTCCAAGAGTGCTACCACTCCTATGGCGGAAAGGCCTCTCCTGTCATCTGAACCTGAAGGGAGTCCCGTAGATCAAACGTACTATCGATCAATGATCAGGTCCCTAATGTATCTCACCGCCAGTCGTCCTGACATCAGGTTCGCTGTCTGCCAGTGTGCCCCTTCTAGGATAACCCTAAACTTTCTCATTTAATTGCTGTTAAACATATTTTTAGATATCTGAAGGGAATACCGAAGTTAGGTCTTTGGTATCTTAAAACCTCAGATTTTGAATTTTATGCTTTTGCTGATAGCAATTATGGTGTAGATGACATTGACAGGAAATCCACGTCCGCCGGCTGCCAGTTTTTAGGCGATCGTCTCATCTCCTGGCAATGCAAGAAGCAACAAAAAGTATCTACATCCACTGCCGAGGCTGAATATGTTGTTGCGTCAGCTTGCTGCTCACAGGTTATCTGGATGCAAAATCAACTGCTGGATTTCGGTTTGGAATTTCTTGACAATCCTATCTTTTGTGACAATGATGCAGCCATTGCAATCGTTAAGAATCCATTTCAACACTCAAAAACCAAGCACATCGATATTAAAATACATTTTATTCGCGATTGTTACGACCAAAAACTTATTCATCTTGAGCAAGTTCACACTGATAATAACGTGGCAGACTTATTCATAAAACCGGTCGGAACAACCAAATTTAATGTGCTTTTGATTTTTCTTAAAATGCTCTGTTTCGAGGATTGAGTCTTTTTAGGGTAAATTTGTACAATCTTATTTTTGCACAAATTTAGGGGGAGAAATTTAAAAAAAATCAAAAAGAGAGTGTGTGTGTGTGTATGAAAATTACAAAAAATCAAAAGAGTGTGCGTGTGTGTGTTTTTTTTACTATTAAATTTTTCTAAAAGGTTACTTGTATATGTTTGGTCATTTCATCTATTCGTAGACTCACAGGACAGCCATTCATCTAAAGACTGAAAGCATCTGGGGCGATTGTGATGTGTTTTTGTTTTAAATTCTTTCACTTAAAATTATGTCGGTAATTCTAAGTTGGAGGGACATGTATTTTCATATGTGTTTGGTCCTGTTAACCACTTGTGGACATACGGGATAGCCATTTAGCTGAAAACTAAGAGTGACCGGGGTGACTGAATTTTGTCTTTTGTAACTCTCTGGGAAGTGATATGATTATTCAGTTAACAGCTTTTTGAAGTTTCAAAACATTTTCAAATGAAAATTGACCTTTGGAAAATTATAGAGAAATTGTTTCTGTGTGCCTCGGGTGAAGTTATTAACCTTAAAAGGCTCTAGAACAATAATTGATTTGTATGGTAGCTTTCCATGATGCGTAAAGGTTGAAGTGATATAGACTAAACTTGCTAAACTTACTATGGGGAGTTATTTTGAAGAAATGTGCATGTCTCCATATAGATCTCTCCGAAGGATAGGCAGAAAAGCAATTACCCAGTCATACGCGAGTCCGTTAGTGTCTTCATCACCAAAAATATTGTGTCTTTTTTGCTTGCTATTATTAAAAAAATAAAATAAATAAAATAAATTTAAAATAAAATATATATATGTATGTATATATATGTATATAAATTAAAATCTTGTTTTCATAAGCTTTAAGGGGTCAAACTAGAACTACAAGTAAAGTCTTAAACACCCTGAATGAAAGGCATGTAAGTCCGGATGGCCTGTAAGTCCAACGTTTAACCTTGAAGCTTAAAAGTCTGTTTATGTAAAGAAGAGATAGGAGGTATCACAGGTCCATAAGTGATCAAGCACTAGGGAGTTGGAGTCAAATTGGGATGATCTGGGGAAAGCCAAATACTCTTTGAGAAGAGATAGGAGGCATCACAGGTCCATAAGTGATGTCCATCTAAGCTTTGTGCCTAACGGAACCTAATCCATATCACTGATGCAATGAAAATCATGCTAATTCCGTTATACTTGCTATCAACCTGTTTCTTTATGCTATAATAACGCTGAACATGAATCCTTGTGAAAGTACCTCAATCAATAAGATTCCATGTTCGGATCTTTTTATAAAGGTGAAAATTTTATCAAAAACTGAAATTTGATCCCAAAATCCGGTTAAATTACAAGAAAACTGGTGTTTCATGTTGTTCTCTTATTTTTGTTTATTTTTTTTGTTCTTTTGTGTTTTCATCTCGAAACTACTATCCGCGAAACACATGTTATAAAAGGGTTAATTCTAATTTGGTTAAAACGTGCTGGACCTTGAGCCTGTTTAAATATTGTTGATAACTTTTTTTGGGCTAAATTTTTGAACTGGGCTCGTTTGGCTGGAACCATATGGGTTCTCAGCCCACAAATTGGGAGCATAAAAGAGTTTTTGCTTTGACTTTGTTATAACGTGGTGTTTGGTATTGGGCCGTGTCTACGTTTGGGCTGGTCCGGTTAAGTGTCATACCCTCAAAATCCACTAACGGAGTTTTACCGTCAGAGGGTGTGAACTAACAGGATCGGATTCATTAGTTATAATCAAACCATAAAACAAAGTTTCAAAACCATGAAAACGTTTACGAGTATTTAAATGCGGAAGCGTAAAAACCATAAAAAAAATGTTGCGTCACGCAGGACGACTTAAACCCAATGATAACAGTTTTAAAATAGTTTGCATAACAAAAGTGTTTTCAAGCAATGCATGATCCTATACCGCGCGCCTGCCTCGGCTACCTGAGAATAACATACTAAAAGTGTCAACACGGGGTTGGTGAGTTCACAAGCTTATATCAATAAAGCGTTACGTTTGCGTTCAGCGTTTTTGCGTTTAGCGTTCAGCGTTTTGCGTTACCAGATAGTGTTATGTCAATTATATATCTATAGGTAGCTAGCCTATAAAACAAGTATTACTAAGTGTTCGACACCGAAGCTGACTGTTTATCATTTGCCTTGCCACCAGGTCTATCCCGACCATGGTATGTGTTTAGCCAAGATTACACCCACTCGACCTCCAATCGAGTTTAGCGTTGGGTGGGGTTTGTCAAACCCAGTAGTACTACTCAACAATGACTCGCTATTATCCAATATTAAACGGTTCGATGTGAATGAAGGACTTTAGTTATTGCATTTGCCACTTAGTCTTTACAAGTGATATATAATTTATATTAACAAAATCTTAAATGCGTTTTCGGAGTATGTTATCTCCCCAAGTGAAAAGCGTTTGAAAATAGTTTAGAGGGGTAAGTGAACTCACTGTTTGCGAAGAATTCCCAAAATTAATCACCAAATGATGCGCGTCACAGAAAAACTCTCTCTAGCGTTCTAAAACAACAAAGAGATTTTTCTAAGTGTCGGAACTATTATCGAGTCTCTAGACTCGGCACATAATACCTATGCACACAATGTGTTTCGTGTTTCGTTTGTGAATAGCGTGTGACTTTAACAAGTACATTTGTGATACATTACATGTGTGAGCAATTATTTACGTGTCATGTATTAATAATGTACATCACTACGAATTACTCCCCGTAAGGGCAATTTGGTCACACATAATAATTAACTAGCAATTATTCCCCGCAAGGGCAATTTGGTCAAAACACGACAACTATTTAGCAAGTATTCCCCACAGGGGCAATTTAATCAAAACATAACAATTATATAGCAAGTATTCCCCACAGGGGCAATTTGGTCAAAACATAACAATTATATAGCAAGTATTCCCCACATGGGCAATTTGGTCAAAACATAACAATTAACTAGCAATTATCATGTTTCATGCATTTTCACAAAATTCAGCAGCTAGTTTCACCGAGACAGAAATTCTACTTGAAAGATTGTACTATTCCACCGATCATAGCATCTCAATTAATTTACCAAAAATCATCACAAAAGCATATATGTGTTAGGTTTCCAGAACATATTTTGTTGTATTTTTATTCCATATATATTTCTCATAATGATCAATTTACCACAGCAAACTCATAACAGTCAAATTTATGCGCAACAGAAAGTTATTTGCAATTCCCGTTAAATGAAAAATCCAACAAATGCAAGACCACTTGGGTTAGGTTCCTAACTCAACAAGTCAACTTCCAGAAGTGGAACCAACCCAATTGGTCTCGTAGTTCATGAGATATAACATTTACAAAACAACCTAACAGCAGGTCTAACAACTCAGCTTTGCACAACGTTTTTGTAAAATCATAAAGGTTAACTTTTACACGTCCAAAAATTGTAAATTTACATTCTTTAGAAACTAGACTCATCCTAGTTTACTGTAGTATCAATAATCTCAACCAATTTTTACATTTACACCCCGTTACAGTCAATTGAACATCAGCAACACAATCTGTCCAGAAACTGTTTGCATCCAAACTCAATATATTAACTATCTATGGACCATAATCCGTTCATATAACAATCTAGACACCATAACCATCATCCATGCATATCAATTACACCATACATACATGGTTAGGGTTTTATTTGATCTCAAAATCAAAGACACAACAATTAACATGTAATAATATCAATTCTAGTTATCAAATCATCATCAATACATCATCAAATCAAACAAAGATCATATGAAAACAATATATGAAATTTCCAGATTTTAGGGTTTATAATTATACCTTCAAAAGCACAAAAATAAGCAAGAGGAAGGTAGAAGATGATTAGAATCGGGTGTAGGAGGCTTCAATTGTGAAAAACAAGATCAAAAACCAAAAGATATGTGTGTGTGTGTGAGCCGATCGTGAGGAGGGGGAAGGGGGGCTGGCCGTCGGTTTTGGGAAGAGGTAGAAGGAGGAGAGGTTAGGGTTTATATTTATTAATAATAATAACATGTTACACTTTAGTCCCTCAACTTCTAGTTTGTACTTTTCTAGCTTAAATAACTAGTTCTAGCACATTGAGTTAACGTTTATAACAATGTTATCACATAACACATAAGGTTAACACATAATTATCACATAATTATTGTTTTGACGTTTTTCGTTTATTCACCAATTGTTTGCGTCAACTCGTTTGCGTTTCGGTGCAATTCCCGAAAGACTACACATATAGTAAGTGTCAAGCGTCATTTAAACCCTAGTTTAAATGTAATGAGGTGTGCGTTATAGATTCAGTGATCTTTAAGTTTAAATTGACGGAGTTGAGTTAACGGAGTTAACCTGAAATTGATGATTGTCACATTAAGTCTATGTGGATTCTCGGCCCACAAGACTTGGGATATAAAAGGGTCCCTGTACCTCAATTATTGGTATTATTTTCAAACCCTTCTCTCTAAAGATCTCATCTGGTTGAAAACCCTAACATTGATATTCTGCTTTAACTTTGCTTGCTATTCTTTGATTCAAACACAGGCAATGAATGTTTGATTTAGTCTTGCTTGATCTGTATGAGATCGATTGGGATGTGTTCTCAAGGCTGGATGGAATCTCGTTGATGATACAGATGTTGGTTATGTGTTATATTAGACAGTTGATCGAAGCTCGTTATTGTTGGATGTTAGGAATACTTTTCAGGTTTATTGTTAATGGAGATATCAGTCATTTGGAGGAGATGACACGGGGTTCTAGGCTAAATTCAAAGGGTCTCTTTTCTCATTGGTGGTTTGGCCGAAAACACTTAGTCAAACCAAGAGTTCTCGGTTGACGTACTTTCGTTGACCGAGATCTCATCAGTGACCGAGAACGCATTGTTCTCGGTAACTTAGGACAGAGAACTCATAGACTGACCGAGAACTAGTGTTCTTGGTGGGAATGGACAGAAAACATGTATCCTTGACCGAAAACTCCCATCTTTGACTATTTATCTTCCTGTATGGACAGAAAATACAGCTCTGGACATAAGTTCATTATAAAAACATTTTTATTCTTCACTTATGGTCCCTCTAATATGTTTTTGTCACAATTGGTTCTAAATGTTTAAGAAATTAACAATTGTGACCTTAAGCTTATAACTGTTATTCAAGTTATGTAAACATTTACTAACTTGACTCGTTTGTTGCATTAATGGCTTATCAGGATCCATTAAAGTTTGTGGATACTCACAATATTGCTGGACACCTGTTTGATCCTCCTTTGGCACACAAGGAGTTCAAGTCCATGATCGTCGGTCTCAACACGTGCAGGATTTCTCACGCCTTACGATAAAATATGATTATTTGCAAGAAGATGATAATGGAATTCTGGAACAATGCCTCGATCAATCAACAAGTAGGGGGTGGAGCCATGACTATTAACTCCATTGTTAAGAAGAAGTCGGTCGTGATCTCGGAGGCTATTATACGTGAGGTTATGTTGTTTGGGGATCAACCTGATTATCCAAGGGAATACTCGATTGCTACTGTTACTGAAGTATTAACAAGAATTGGTTACGAGAGAACTTATCCTCCTGCAATCAAGAAACTCTTCCACCCTTAATGGTGATTTTTGATACACACATTCTTCGCTTGTTTGTCATGACGAAAGGGAGGATCTGATGAAATTAGCCACATTAAGATGTCGGCAGTAGTTGCTCTGATCATGGATTGGAACTTCAATTATTCCAAATTCGTTTTCTATGAGATGATGAGCAACCTGAAGAGGAAGAAGAAAGAAATGTTTCTTATGTATCCTCAGTTCTTACAGATGATCTTTGATTCACATTACACTGATCTTGTTAAATCTGTTGAGACACTAGATATGAAGTCGATGGGACCCAATACTTTTGGATTGATGAAGCAATCCAGGAAAGGGTCAAAGGTAATTTATCAGGGCCTTCATGATCTAGTTAAGTTTGGCCGTTTTGCTAAAACGGAGACTATTCCAGTTAGAGCTTAAGTTGTTGAAGAGCATGTGGCGCCAGTTCAGAGGCGTGCTGCTACACTTGAGATTATTTTAGATGATGAAGATGAGGAGAATCTCATACAACATATGGAGTCTGAACACCGTGAAACAGATAGTGCTCCGACTACTGAGCAACTAAAAGATTTTGAGACTTTTAAAGAACTACTACAGTCGACTTCCTTGAAGCCTCCTCAAGCAGTTACTGTAAATGAAGATGATGATACCCCTGAGGAACCAGCCGCCGATCTCATTCCACGTTAACGAAGGAAGAAATATCCGAGACCTGGCATGTTGGTCAGTGAAGCTACTACTACATCAAGCCAACAACAACAACACATCAATGTGAGTTGGAAGTTCCTGAGACTCATGTTGACCCTAGTCCATCCACTGCTGAGCCTCAAAACTAAAGAATAAAATTTTGATGACATTGCTCGTGAGTTTGATTTTAAGGCCGATATTCCACATACTGATGCCCCATTTGGTTCATCTGACCCAATCAATTAGGGTCAGTCAAGCTCTAGTGCCTCCGAGAAGCTTGCTCAAATTCTCTCCATGCAAGAGACTTATTTGCAAAATAAAGGAAAGGACTTGAAGTTGCTCCCGTTGACGTACTGCTGAACAAGGTGGGAGCTTCAGTGCACAAACTTCCGCACATGTTGACGCTACTGAGTCACTGGAACACTATCTTTCAATTCCACCAAAAACTGCTGAACAAACGGAACACATTCAAAAGAAGCTCCTCGTAATGAAGAATTCTAATCAAAACGTTGAATTGTCCGATCATCCAGACAGGTTTATTGTCACTTTTCCAAAAGGATTCTCAGATAAATATGGTGATCGTTCTAGAGTCATGTCATGGGGCTTTGATGCTGAAAAGAACATGTGGTGGGTTAAACGGAGGTCTGGGACTACTGAGTACTATAAGAAGATGAAAGACTTCGGATCTTGGACGAAGGTAGATCTCAGAGACCTAATCAACGCACCGTTCCACAACCCAACTCATGAGAAGCGAGCTATTGATATCTGGAACTTTCTACGATGTCAATTCGATACTAGGTTTCCAAACATGAAGACCGATGATTCATTTTTTAAGAAGGCTAAGGGGTTAGGGATCCACGGATAGGAAAGACCATGGTAAATGTTATGTGGCCTGCCACAAATAAGGCTACTCTTATTCCTGTGCCTAACGCCATTCTATATGGTACCCTGGATAATATGAGGTTCTGGATGTATGATAGTGAGACTGCTACCGTTGTTATACGTTTACAGAAGGGTAAAGGGCAGTTCAGGTTTGTTGATCTGAGAGATTTGCTTAAGTTTGGAAAAAGAGATATCAAGACTCTCAGCACATTTCAAATCATGGTTGACCCAATTTTTTTTACGGTTTCAATGCATACGATTTTATTATCAATAAATCGTTAGATACATAAATCTATACCCTTCT
Organism: Bidens hawaiensis; assembly: GCF_021521415.1. Taxonomy (NCBI): domain Eukaryota; kingdom Viridiplantae; phylum Streptophyta; class Magnoliopsida; order Asterales; family Asteraceae; genus Bidens; species Bidens hawaiensis. The sequence goes on from NW_027506066.1 coordinate 106,872, forward strand.
AAGCACTCTGATAGTTTGATGGTGGCTACCTTGATTAAACCTAACTAATGACTAAACATTAACTGTATATAGGGTTACGATCCATATGGATTTTGGCATTACTAGACAACCGAAATCCCTAGGGATTTCGGTATAACACCATCACAACCATAATGCAATACTTCAACTCGTCCTCGCTTATTTCACTACAGTCTTGATCATGTCGTGGTCTTTTGATATGATCCAGTCTAACCAAATTATGACCCAACAATCTCCCCCCTAGACTGATGCTTTCAAAACTTTCAGAATCTTTACTCAGACATGATCAACGGCTTCATGTGTCTGGAACAACCCATTTAATAAACATTGATTTTATGTTTGTTCCTGCACGCATAGTGATCAGTTGGACATACGGACCCAAGTCATGAATGTCCTGGGATTCCATTGAGCATCAACACATGTGACCTCTTGTCAACTCATGTCTTTACCATCATCTATAAACATATATGGTTTTACAGGTTCGGTTTGTTGAGTCTTAACTTTCCAAACATATAGTGGTAGGTGTAGTGTTGATATTATTGGTGGTATTGTATAAAGCTGACGGGGATGAGAAAGGTGAATTTGGACAAGTTGTATTTGGTATATAAGATATATGTATTGAAGATCAAGTGTTGATATCGTGATATGATGAGTTTGTGGTGTTAGAGAGGGTTTCATATGGAAATTCATCTTCAATAAATATAACATGTCTTGGGTATAGAGTGAGTTTGAGGTGGGATCAAGGAATTGATAGGCACTTTGGGATAACGAGTAACCAACAAAAATGCATGGTTTTGATTTTAGTTGTAGTTTATGGGAAATGTATGGTTTAATCCATGGGTAGAAAAGGCAACAGAAGTTCCTTGGTTTTTCAAGGTTTGGGTGTTTGTTATAGAGATGGTGATATGGGAACGTGTTTTGTAGGGTGGGAGTGGGTGGTTATTAGATAATCTGCGGTGGTTAGCGCGAATGGCCAAAAATGAATGGGTAACTTGGCATGGGAGAGAAGAGAGAGACCAGTTTCAACAATGTGGCGGTGTTTACGTTTGACAAAACCATTGTGTTCGGGTATGTGTGATGGATAAGTAAGGAGAGATATTCCTCGGGATTGAAGATCAGAGGTAATTTAATATGTTCGCCTCCATTATCCGAGAATAGTTGTTTAATGGTTGTTTGAAAATAGTTTTTGACTAGGTTTTGATATCGAATGAATGTTGAGAGAGAGTCAGGTTTGTTTTTAATTGGGTATAATCATATATATTTGGTATAATGGTCAACAAAAATAAATTAACACTTAAATCTGTCAAAAGAAGTAATTGGTGATGACCAAACATCTGAAAATATTAAGTCTAATGGTGCTTTAGAAGATAAACTAGATTGATAAAACGGTAAATTGTGGCTCTTGTGTATATTACAAGAGTTACAATTATTAGGCGAATTAGAAATGTAAGAAACAAATTAAGATAAAAATTGCAAAGTATTATTATTTGGATGGCCTAATCGGTGATGCCAAGCTATGGACTTTGACTTTTGCAAGGAGAAGGTGATGGGATGATAGGAGGATCTAATTTCATATATCCCATTAGTTGCCATGCCTTTAAGGAGAAAGATTTTGGAACTTCAATCCTTGATGACATAATCAAAACCCAAAAAAATTATTGCAAGGTGATTATCGTGGCATAAGCGAGAGACAAAAAGTATATTTTGAGAAATTGTAGGAACACAAAGGACATTTTGTAATATTATGCGTTTATTTTGTGTTTGGATAACAAGTGAACCAATATGAGTTAGATCCTGACGAGCCATCACCAATTTTGAGTTCTTCGATCCCATCGTACGGTGCATAAAGATCGTTGGTTACATGATGTGATGCGCCACTATCAAGTAGCCAACGGGTTTGTTGAGGTGTTCCGAGCGCCAACACCCATCATCATATTGACCTATAGGGACATATTTGAAAGTGGGAAGGGCGGGTTGATGTTGGATTGGTAACCCATTGCAGTAGAAAGATGGATTGAGTAGCTGGACAAACCAATGTTTTCAAACCCGGACCGGACATTGACTCGGACATCTTACTAGGTCACAGGTCGGACCGACCCGGGAGGTCGGCCCGGACATTGACCCAGATGACGTTATAAATAATATAAATATATATATATATATGATATATATATATATATATATAATTCATATAGATATAAAAAAATTATAACCAAAATAAATATTAATAATAACCACCTTTATGGCTTATCTATGCTTTATACACTTCATTTTTAATATATAGACTTTATTTTTTACTTATAAAAACATCAAACAAGGTTGGTTGGTTTGACTTTTTAGGTGTTTATTAAGCCATTCATGTCGAAAATATGTTCGAATCCGGGCACACGCAATTTATTTTTGATTTAGTGAGAAACAGAGGTTTACCAGTTCAACCGCTGGTTCATCGGTTTCGGTCGAACCGCAACCCGCGAAACCCGGCCGGGTTGTTAGAAAACGGTTTATATAGTGTGAACCGTGTTGGGTTTGTGGAGGATTGAGCCCGGTTTACTTGAAGACAGATTAAATTGGTGTTATAAATATGGAAGACATGAGAGGTTTTGGGCCGACCCTATATCTCACTATTACGGCCCATTTATATTTTCTTGTTCCCTAAGCTAGAAACACTTGATTGCTCTATATATTGTAAACGTGTACTTGTAATTCCTCACGAGTGAGGCAGTAGCAATAATAAAATACACTGGTTGTAGCCTATGGACGTAGGTTAGCTAGACCAAACCACGTAAATTTCGCGTTTTCATCTTCGTTTACTCTTATCTGGTAGTATTGTTCGTGTTTGTATGTGCGCCAGATCCTAACAAGTGGTATCAAGAGCTTAAGTTCGTTACACACCAGATAACACGTTCACGGAAAAAAGTTTCTAATCTAGGTTTGTACCACAGACAGCCGTAGCCAACGGAAACCTAGTCAATTTTACATAAACCAACAGAAGAAAAGGACAAAGAATCATTATAATATTTTATAATTGTTTTGTTTGGTTTCTAGTTAACCAAGAAGTTTCAACAATTTGCATCGGTCAAGAAGAAAAGCAAGGAGCATCTTTTAGTTTTTCTTTGTGTTGTTCGATGAAGAATAAAAAGGGTAGTTTTAGACCTTTTATTTATTTATTGCACTTTTGTTGAAGCCGTAATCTTCTTTTGGATTTTTTTTTGTGAGATAATCTGCAGCGTCGCCACTGTTTTAAGACTTAATTGAACAATAGCATTAATGCAATTAGAAGTAATCGCCGATAGTTTTTTGTCGGGCTTGGATCATTTTACTGCTGTATTTTTTAAATTAGCAACTAAAGGCCGAAATCATAATCCATTTTGTCGAACAGTTAGAATCAAAGAGACCAATTTCAGAGATCAAGAACCATTGCCAACCGCGTTGTCAAGTTTTATCGTTTCAGTTTTGATTATCAAGTTCGTAGTTCCGTTGCGCTTTGAATAGATTGATTGTTTAACAGAGTTCACTATGACATTTGTCAATTTCGGGTCCTATTTGTATTCATTTTTGTATTGATTTATCATGTAAACAGACCCGGTTTGTAAACCGAAACTTTCAATATAATCAAAATGATGGATTTTATGTTACAATATTGTTTTAAACTTGTCGGGTCTCAAAAACACCCTTTCGTCCCTAATGCCTTTAAAACCTTTTAAAACAACTCTAGGGGCCAAATCTACCAACATTTTAAACTTAATAATCTTGCCCAACCAGACCTCTATGGTCGCGTAGCACGAATACCATCAGATTTGCAACATGTTGTTGTTCGTGTTTATGCTTTACATCCTATTATCCAATCCGAATATTTATACATTAGACCTCATGCAAGACCCTTTCAAGCTTATCCTATTTATACACACCCACATGCTTCATTATTCCCTGCTCATACTTCATCTTCTCTCTCAAATTCAAGATTTTAAAGGTTGTTTTCTTTGTTCTTGGAAGTTTAACTCTCAAAAGTCAAACTGACCGTAGTCTTTAATTTAATCAACTTTTTAGCTCTTATTAATACTTGAAGCTTGTTTTACAACATATATATAATACACATCCCTTGTTACCTTTGGTGGTCACTTCTCCGGTCTCGGTCGGTGGAGTGTTGGGCCTCGTAATGCAATGCTTCAGGTTGGACTCACGTGGTCCTTGATATATATAAAATTATGTAACTTGTTTATGCTTACTAACCATGCTTAAATTCTGCTCATTTTAGTTTGTATATCAAATTTATTGAGTTCCGTGGTTATGGGTTTGTAGAGACTAGCCTCGGTTTAACCGTAAATAGTTCCAAACCGTAAACCGAACTTTGTTTACTAGTTTTGTTAAATAATTGTATAAACATGTTTTATGTTAGATTTAAGTTCCTAAAATCATTTTTATGAGTTCCATGGTTATGGGTTTGTAGAATCTAATCTCGGTCTTAACCCGAAACAAGATCCGAACCGAAAACCGAACTTTTGTTTAAAGACTTTATTGTTGACTTTTTGAATGTAAAATTTAAGTATCATCATTTATAAATTAATATACAATTTCTTTGATGTTTAGGCATGTGGTAACCATTTTTGATCTTATTTCGAATTGGAAACCGAACCAAACCGAACCAAACCGAAATAAACCGATGTCACTCGCTTAAGACACACAAGTATGTTTCTAGCTATCAAGACTTGTATATTTTTTTTAAAATATTTTATAAACTGATTTTAATTATTTTCTTAAAGTACCTTGAATGTTGAATCCAACTTGATCTTATAACAAAGTTTGGACTGACGAAACCAAACACTCGCTTAACGAACGTTGTTAGTTCTAAAACAATAGAACTACATACTTGGTTAAGTCTTCTTAAATTTTATTGAGTTATCTCATAACATTCATTATTTTGGAAAGTTGACTTTGAGTTTGACCAATTACCAAGACCCGAATCAACAACCCGAACACTCGTTAAAACCCATTTTAGTATCTATATTATAAAGGGACTTGCATTCTTGCACCTTTACCCACCTTATTACTTAACATAGGTTGAGTAAAATTTAGGGCTAGATACTTAACCCGGTTTCGAGAAAACTTATATTTTTAAAGGACTATTATTATAATTTCTTAATATTTACATTTTAAACCTTAAACTTTAAATTGTTTGCATTTCTTATCATTTATTTTTCTAAAGACTTCCTAGACAACCTTTCTAATATAAAACTTCCTTTCATCTAGGCCTTGCTCGTTAAAACTCATCCTTCCGGTTACTTGTCATTTTACCAATCAAGTTATTACTTGAAAGTGAGTACTTTTCATCCCTCGTTTTTCCATCTTTCATTTTGGGGGTGATATTGCATGCCTATTCAAACTAAATGTTTTATACTTGAGTTTTAAACCAGAAACTTTATTGTATACCTTACTTAAATAAATGCTCTATTTGGTGTTATATGCGTACATGCTTAATTGCTAATGTGTTTACCACTTTTGGTTGGTTGATTCATAAATCCGAGTATATTTGGCATCCCCTTATTGAAAGGTGTCGTTAATGTATTCTTATTAACGATGTCATAAAAATCCGAGTCTATTTGACATCCCCTTATAGAAAGGTGTCGTTAATGTATTCTTATTAACAGTTTCATTATCTAAATTGTTGCTATTATTTATTGTTTTGTATACAAGTTATGGAATTTCCTATTATATACTTATTGTTCAAAACTATGAAATTGCTCACCAACCTTTGTGTTGACAAATTCTATTTTATGCAATATTACAGGTTTGACTTTAGGTTGACTCGAGTACTTGAAGAAAAAAGTTATCAAGAATATTTGGAGATTAGCAAAGCGAACAATATATTATTTGCTATTATTGAATTCGGTTATTGTATGAACAAGTTATGTGACTCTTTATGATTTTATGAATTTAAATGAGTTGATTAAATATTGTCACTTTAATAGTGTCTTGTGTTCTTGGACAATCCATTGCACCTCGGCATGTTCCGCCACCTTTGGTCGGAGTGTGACAGTTCAGTTGAACAACCGTTAAGTTCAGGCTCGTACCATTGTTGTGTATGTCTCTGTTTTTATCCAGGCTTCGTTAAGTCATTGTCATGGCAGAAGACGGAAATGTTATGATACAAAAGTTTGATGGGCAAAGTTTGGTTAGTGGAAGATGCAGGTTGAAGCGCTACTTTGTCAGAAAGACTTGGATGTAGTGCTAGAAGATGAAAAGCCATAAAAGATGTCAGAAGCAAATTGGAAGAAGTTAGATAAGAAGGCTAGGGCTTGTATTACTTTGTCCTTGTCAGAAGATGTGGCATTTAACATCGAGAAGGAAACCACAGCGTGTGGTATGATGGATGCACTATCCAACATGTATGAGAAGCCCTCGGCAGCAAATAAAGTCTATCTTATCCTAGAGCTAGTGACTACAAGAATGAAAGAGGGTGGGTCTATTGCAACGCATATTAATAATCTTAATTCGATCATGTCCCGCTTAGTTTCAGTCGACATTAAGTTTGATGATAAAGTTCAAGGTCTTTTGTTATTATCTAATTTGCCCGACAGTTGGTCTCAAGCATTGACTGCGGTTTGTAGTTATTCTACAAAAATTACTTTTGATGGGATTCGGGACTTGATTCTTGGAGAAGATTCAAGACGCGGAAGTTTAGGTGAATCATCAGGCAATATGTTAGTTACAGAAGGTAGAGGTAGGGGAAAACAACGAGGCAGTGGGAGCAGAAAAAGGAGTCAGCCTAAGACTCGTAAAGATATTGAATGTTGGGGTTGTAAAGAGACAGGACACTTCAAGAATTAGTGTTTGAATGGTAAGAAACAAGTGAACGTTAAAGAAGAGGACACAGATGACAGGGTCATTAAGTGATGAGGCTTTGGTTTGTAGTGTTGAGAGTAACGTTGATTCCTGGGTTATGGATTCTGGTACATCATTTCATGCCACTCACTGCAGTGAAACGATAAAGAATCTAAAGTTTGGAATTTTGGAAGGGTAAGACTTGCGAATGACGAAGTTCTTAATGTTACGGGCATGGGTGGCATTGATTTGAAGACTTTCTAGTTCATGAACTTTGAGAGATGTAAGGTTTATTCCAGCTCTAAAGAGGTTGTTTATTTCTGTTGGACAGTTGGATGATCAGGGGCATGAAATTTGTGACACTCCGTAAATTAAGCCATTTACCGTACAAAGCTTAATTATGATTTCTTAACGTTAATTCCCGTATGATTAAGTTTTATTAAGATTAATCACAACGAGTCTATCATAAACCCACATATGCATGAAAAAATTTATAGAAGTAACTTAATTTATTTAAACTACTAGGCTATCGGATTATGTCCGACGGATATGAACGTTGGTGATAAATACTTTTAAACGAATCAAACGTGCATCTAAATGAACTGTGAGAGTTCAATCCAATGTTATGAGATTATATATAGGAAATATTTGAAAACCGAATTGTAAACAATTCTTCGAGCGTTCATTATTTTAATTATTTTGCGAACTTTTATCAATTAACAAAATACGAGCCTTTAAACTATACGATACACTGGAGTCTGAAGATGTTGGCATGTATTTAACAACTAAACTCCATAAAAATATTAGTTAATCATCTAACACACCTCTCGCGTTTCCTAGTTAGTCCTTGAATAATTAAACAATTAAAACACATAAAATAAATTTAGATGACTTATAATTAGCTTACAAATAACATTTAATATTATTAAATAATAAATTAATGCACATTTAAATCACAAAACTAACTCTTACATTTAAAAACTTATATGAAGTATTGTACCAAAATCATACCCACTATATTTGCTTTGGAACCAAACAGCAAGCAAACAAATAAATAGAAAAAAAAATCCTTCATGCATCATAAGTTCACCAACTCCTTACCCTGTTGTGTTCACGTGACAAACCGGGCCAAACAAAACACACATCCATTTAAATAATTATTTGGAATATTGTACACATTGTTGTAAAACAACAACCTATTAGCAACCAAGTAACATAGTAGATAAACATAAGAACATAATATAAAGATAGAGATAGTAAAGAATGATAGATGAGATAAGTCTTTTCATTGAGTATCCAAGATCAAATACAAGAACCCACTATTTATAAGGTCACAATATTAATACAATATTAATGGTAATGTGGGGTTAGAATATGGATAGTCATCAAATCATAATTGTTCATAACGCCCCCTCCCCCTTGACTATCCATGTGATAAAGCAAATACACGCTTTTGGATGTTGCCTCGTTAAAAACCTTGCTAGGAAAACCCATTGGGAAAAAACCATAGCTAAGGGAAAAAGAGTGCAACGCGTATAATACTCCCCCTCATTTATACATCCTTTAAGTGGCGGATTCTGATCTTCTGGGAAAGTTTGTTTAAGACTTTTGTAATTAAAACTCCTCCGCTTAATCTTGTAATGTACACTTCCTATTTGGAGGAATGATGTACTGTCTTCGTGTATGACTTGCAGTGTCTCATCTTGTAAACAAGTGACTTGTAGTGTCTCATCTTGTAAATAAGTACCACAAGATCCATGACTTTTTTATATTACATTCCCTGCATCAATATGACTAACCAAACCTTTTTTACGGGTTAGTAAAATATAAACTTATATATTTCATACCTTGCATGTATAAAATATTTATGTTTAGCTTATTTTGTTGTCTATTCACGTGAAACAAATTATATCTTGTCAATAAATGTAAATAAATAATGTACATAGTTGTGTATAACTAGAAAGAAATATTGCATTAATTGCGATAAATTATGTTTCTCCTTGACCAAGAATTTCTACTGATATAAAGGATAATTTGTTCTATATGAGATGGACTTTATCCGTATTAAAATGTTTTAACATCTTCTAAATGAAATGATTGATATAAAAATATTAATACTCAAATGCTCAACCCGCATACCATCTCTTTATGAGATACAAGGCAATCATCATATGATACTGTTGATTTAATATTAAAATATTCGACACATGGATTGAATATATCATATTCATATCTCTTTTTCAAGAGATAATCACCGAGTTGATTATATCATTTCTGACTCGGGTTTTAGAGATCACGTAAAGAACTTGTTAATTTCATATAATAAATTTCTTGAGCTTTTGGCTTAAATGCTTCATGCACGTATAATTTGTCCTGAACTTCCTTCTATGTTAATCAATCATGTATACAAATATACAACTCAAAAGGTTTAGCAATCCATCATGAATTTCCTTCCATGTTAACCAATCATGTATACAATTTTACTCTTCAAGAGTTTGACACATAAACTTCATCTGGTTAGCACATTCTTTTCAATGTTATATTTAAAGATGTCATCAAAGATTATTTTAATTTCATTCCATATGGTACCATTCTTGTACATAGTTTATTCAATATCACCATATGTTTATTAATGCATAGGAATTACATCCTTAAGATGCTTACTTTTAACTAATAAATCATGTTAGGAAATTCACCATGACTTCCATATATATATATATTTATATATATATATATATATATATATATATATATATATATATATATTCCATTCATCAATGAATACAAGAATTTATATAATACAATCATATCGTTCTCGAGAACTTATTATATATGATCTTGGCAATTTAAATCCTTCAAGGATAAATTTCATTATCATATTATTTATTAGATGCATATCATTTCTCTCTTGTATTACCAGATTAAATTGTGTTGCATCCACCATTGGAGAATATATCTCCTCATCGTTGTGCCATTAATTATGCCTTACCTTGCATAATTTTATTTTTCTTATCAAGCTTTCGTAGAAAAGACTCTTTTATATCTAATATATATTATAACAATTAGTTGTATGGACCACTTGTCCAAAAACTAGCATATTCGTGAGAGAATTCAGTTCTGCATCATTTGCATCTGTTTATTTTTATTTATTTATTATTTTTTTGCCAATCATTTTAGTATCACATTTATCGGCAGAACTTTGTTCTTGATCCTCAACGTTTTCATTATTTCTAGCGCTATACAAAATTATCAACGACGTCGATTTTTTTTCGATTCCATATATATCTAGACATGATATAGTTTGTTGAGATCTCTTTTATTTTCAGGTACCTTAGGTTCTTCTGGAACCATCATGCCTATCGTCTCTTAAAGAGAATATTTCATTATACCCCGACTTGACCATTTTCATTACTTGCTCCATTTTGGAGGATTTTTATTCTTTGAACCGAATAATCTATCACGCTTCAGGCGTGCCAGAGACTCATCACCAATGTATGGTTGTCCTTTCAATAACATTAATTGGAGCACTAGCAGTTGTTATATGTGACTTAGCTAGTCACTCTATTTAGATCAGTGAATGCATCTGGTAGTTAATTCGCTAATTATTGTAAATGAATTATCTTTTTAACTTCTTGTATACACTTTTTAACTTGATGATCAACACAATGATAATTCATTACAACTCTTTAATTTTCTAACTGCTTCTTATTTCCCCCTCATGTTGGAATATTTTGTTTAAGTAAAAAGTCAATATCGAGTCGTAAATGAATCCCACGTTGATGACTCTAAATACATGGTTATTAATACCTTTTCATATCTAACATATATTTCCAACCTTCTTCGAGGTCCCATATTTGTGCATTGTGGTGGATTAATTGCAATGTATACCTCACTTTCAAAAAAATATGCATGGGATGTATTTGGTTCCATACAGAAACCAACTGTAATGGGGAGTAAGTATAACTTATTGGCTTGATGTGAATTAGCATTACATAATGTAAATACATATGTTCCAATCGTACAAATAAAAACTTTTGCTCTCATAATTGTTGGATTCACCATCAATCGTAGACGTTTGTTCATTGTCTTCGACAAAAGCAATTTTTGTGACAACATTCGTCACATGTAATTTGACACTTGTTTCAATAATCATTATTAAAATGAGAATTAAGATCACCTCTTTTATCAAAGTAGTATGTGCTTGCTATTAGCTAAGTCACAAGTCGCGCAAACTTCTGGTTGCGAATTTGATAACCATTTAGACGATGCATCGATTTTAAAACACTAAATGCCATCATGTCAGGATACACATATCCATTTGTCATTTCGATAGTATATTAGAGATTTACACCCAAATTAGTTAGGTAATAATTAAGTTATGGTGAGAGCAAACATTGTATGTTTAATTACCATGAAGAATCTTCTGGTTCTTCAATATTTTCACATCATCCATGACTCGGAATGGTCTAACCGGTCAAGCCAATATAATAAATAGTCATGATTAATAAATTTCCAGCTTATGATCATATATGCTTTAGTTTAACTCATATTTGTTTAATACACAAAAGAATATACAAGGCGATAATGTATTATCATTTCAAGCATTCGTGTTAAAACACACACCATGTATCTTATTCTCGACTTCTCATAAAATCACTCCCTTAGTGTGCCACTTCTTGTGGTTATGGTTGATCTCATTATCAATGCGATGGTCATTAAAATATGTCCATTTACCATGATCATGACCATTATAATGGTCATTATATTCATCACATAATTAATCTCGTTATTGTCATGGGCAGCATGACAATTTCTTTAATTTCCATGACCATGGACTTTATGGTGAACATTATATCACATCACATTCACTTCAAGGAATAGATTGAAATGTTAACAATTACTCAATTAATTACATGATCACAACTTTTGCAATGTTCATTATATCATTAAATTCATAATAACTTTCTTATAAATAATCTTCTCATCACATAATATCAATTGAGAAGTAATTGTGATGGAGTTTTGCTCAATTATCTTTCCAACATATTTAACTTTTTTGTAAGTTTGTAATGAGCTTTAGGGAGCGTGACACATGGAATGCCATTTCTCAAAATTAAATTATTCTAATAACTAGTGGATCTTTTATATAAGCAGAATCATTCACAAGATTGATTTTAAAACACAAACTACGTTTTAATAAATAATATATAAAGTATAAAAGACATAACATGTATTAAAATCATGTACTTCCATACCATCAGAAACACAAGTTATATTCATGCATCATGCCGAGAATACCAACTATTAAGTAACACGTTTGACCATCATATACCATGTTCAAGATAATCATTAAATATGTCAACTATAAAAAAAATCATATCCATTATAAAGCTGTCTTGTGATATTTACCAATAAAAATCACTACACATCATTTCTAATATGTCTTGTATCCAAAAAAAGTTATTTATTTATCAATAACGTAGAATGTGTTCATAATTAAAATTGTATAACAACAATAGATTTAATTTGTTTAAATGATATGAAAGGCTAACCAACAAAGTAATATGTTTTTTGGTTATATAATATCATAATCAATACTAAAGACTATTCAAAAGAAAATATTTGATTTAGCCTTGCACTACATATCAATGGTAGTTCAAACCAACCCATATGTCAAAAGATGTGTCATATTCAATGACTTGTAGGAATAATGTAAATATATTAATGCATAAAGTTAAAATTTAATAATGAAATAATATTCTTGAACTCGTAACATAATAACCATTCATAATTTGAAATTAAAATCTTCAATTTGCCAATGTTTTAACATACCAAATCTAGTTTAATATTCTTATATATTAAGAAATTAAACAAACGTCATGATTATATTAACACCTATGATTTCTATAATCTTAAGAAACATATTTGAATGTTAATGTCATAAATCGAGGTTTTGTATGCATACCTTATTTGATGCAAATCAAATTTAAATACATGTATAAAATAAATGTGATCATTAATTGAAAACTAAATACGTAATTAACATGTTAATTAGTGCAAATTCAATATTATGAATATGAAACATCAAAGACACTATAGCAATATTAATAAAATGCCATTAAATAACCAATAAAGTAATAGGCATATATATTCTTTTTTAATATGTAACATTAATGGATACGGATATGAAACATCAAATCTAGTAAAATAACCAATAAAGTAGATTGCATGTCTTTTCTTTCTAAGTTATTTTTCATAAAAAATATTATGAATTCCTAAAAATATACTTAAGTTTTTTTTAAACGAAATAAGTGATAAGCATTAGCAAACATAAGAATCGAAGTATCTTCAAGGTTTAGCATAACTATGATTGTAATATAAACCACCATTTAATGTTGAGGAAGTCTATAGGTTTATATATAAAGTAATCTAATCATCGATCACATAAATTAGAAGCACTAATTTAAGTCATTCCATGTTTAAATACATATATGAAAAATGCATATCTTGTAAATGCATAGTTTAATTTTCTTTCATGGGTGTATGATTTATAATTTATAACAATAAATACTATTTAATCCATTTATATAAATATAACAATTATGGATAGTTAATAATGATAAATGTATATTGATCCATTTACCATCTATATCTTAAACTTATTGTTAGTTAATTAATCTAAAAACTATATTAGAGAATGGTCGTAGAGAATGAAAACAAAAATGTTCCTGTAACTCTAGTAGGATGTGTTCTTCATCATAAGCATTATGAACATAAAGTAACAAAATACAATAATCCCAAAAAAAATGTGACTTAAATAATCATGATTATTACGAGAGAGTATATGAGTAATTAAGTTGGGAAAATGTGATGTGCGATATGGAAAACCGGCTAAAAACATATAAACTAGTATACATATTAATTCTTCAAACTATGCACATTAATTATTTGGAAAACGTATTCCAAAAAAAATAACTCAAAGTGCATCAAAACATATGAATTTATCAAAGACCAAATAATAGGTCAGTCTTGGTACGTACCTTAGTTATGAAACTGCATTGCGGCTATCGATGTGGAGAGTAAAGAAAGGACGATAGCCAACGGTGGCGATATAGTTGTTGGTAAAGACTTTGTTGATTAATTAAGGGAAGCCAAGATAAGATATAGAGACTCGTGCTGATAACGTGTTGTAAAACAACAACCTATTAGCAACCAAGTAACATAGTAGATAAACATAAGAACATAATATAAAGATAGAGATAGTAAAGAATGATAGATGAGATAAGTCTTTTCATTGAGTATCCAAGATCAAATACAAGAACCCACTATTTATAAGATCACAATATTAATACAATATTAATGGTAATGTGGGGTTAGAATATGGATAGTCATCAAATCATAATTGTTCATAACACACTTTCTAGTATGTGGAAAACAAAAAGTGTTGGTAAAAGATTTTTATAACCAACTACAATTAACAAAACACCTCCCATGCCCTGTCTTTTCTTCTTTTCTGCATCTTTGGTCAACACCACTATACAACACCACTCAATTATTTACAACTTGTTTAGTTACACACTCTTATCACCAACTCCAAATCTAAATATTTTCAACACTCAACCTCACATATCATGATGTTGGTTCTTCACATTATAAGCGAGCCAAGTGAACCCAGATAACACAAAACATACAACAACTATTCTCACTATCTTTACCCTTTGTTGTGACCAGGCCCAAACCATCATCATTTTCCTCACGACAGTAGCTCTCAACCACCATTGAGCCACCCTCAAACCGCCACCTACCACCATATAAAACACCATCAGCCATTTTCATCTCTCTAGCTCCATCTCCATTACACCGTAACATTTTCGTAACGTCACCGAAATATCACCATAACACCACCGCAACACGACGCCGCCAAGCCGTATCGCCATAACCCACCTCTGTCACCATCGGTAGTCACCTCCAAAGGCCTCCATCATGCTACTGGAACCACAATCCTCGACCACCACCTTTTGTCTCTCTAAAAACCACTCACGATCTCTCTCTGTTATTAACCACTTCTACATACACTCTATTTTTCTCTTAAGACCAAGATGGTATAGGAGGTCTCTACCAGGAAGTTGAACGAGCTTTACGTGAAGAAACAAGCTCAAGACCCTCTAATCCCTCTTTAAACCTTAATCCTATAACTGAGTGAGTTAAACTTAGTTTATAAACGAGTTACGCTATGCTAAGCTTTCACCTATACATCAATATATGTGCACGTTTTCCATGTTAAAGAAAACCATAAACGGGTGTGAAAACCTTATTATTGTTAAAAAAATGTTACATTTGAGAGAATCACTTAAAACGGGTTAAAAGTGAGTTTCAATACCCTTTTCTTTTCTTTCTGTTTTACTATTTTATTAATCTGGGGTTGGAAAACATACACATCTACTTTTATATACGATAATTAGAAACAAAACACACAATCCTTATGCTAACATCAGTTGAACTATGTAGTTCTATAAGCCCCTTGCTTGCATACTATAACCATTAGCTAACGGAGTTAGCCACATGAATATACGAATAGTAATATTGACGTTGATATTTACCCCTATTGTTAGGTTAGTCGCGCTAACCTCCGATATTGCATCGAAACAGGGTGCGTATATTCCATCTGTGAGATTTGAACAAGGCAAAATGATATAAGTCGTGGTTTTGTTATAGGCTTAGGATTCGTCATATTAATTCGTAGATTTAGCTAGTCTACAAAGGATAATCGTATTTGTTTCAATAAGTTATTGTATGCTTGTTTGCGAACTGATTCAATGATTTTTGAAAACATGATATCATAACAAGTCTTAAAACCTGCGAACTCACCAACCATTGTGTTGACTTTTTAAACGTATGTTTTTCAGGGAACTAACAACGCTCATAACGAATCATGGAGACGGGATCTCAATGCATAACTAGGATACCATTTTGGAGGATTTTGCTTGTATAACTCTATCGATGTTTAGGGTCATATACGAGGAATCTCCTAATTGTTTTCAACAAATTTCGTTCGAAAATAAGTTATAATCTGTAAACTTTTTAATACTATTCGTATCCTAATACATGTATGTTGGCGATAATCATATGCTTACGGTATATATGGCGTCACCCGCCCATACTTCCGCCTTGGCGGGGTGTGACAAAATTAAGTTCGTGAATAAGCAGTGGAAGGTGGTTAAAGGTAATCTTGTCATGGCTCGAGAAAGAAAGAAAGGTTCATTGTACATGGTCAGCTTACCGTCTGAGGGAGTGACTGCCACAGTTCAGAAGAAAGTCAAAATCCGGTTCACAGATTCTAGTGGGCAGAAGAAGGTTTGTTTTGCATGAGATAAACCCAAAGCCATAGGTCAGATTCAGGTTGAACATGTATGGAAGGGTTCAAGAAAACCAGTATGAGGTGTTCGTGATAGTAGGAGAACTGACAGTAAGTCAGTCAAAGCTTCGGTTATATCTACCAGACGACAGTGGGTTAGAAGAACCAGTATACCATCTGTTAAAGTCTCTCCAGAAGGACACCTGCTACATATGGAGAGTGTTGTTTATTCTTAGGGTATTCCATGATCCAACAATTCATGTAAGTTGGAGTCGGTAGGGACAGAGGACGAGTTAGTGGCAGTTATAGCCATGACTGATGTGTTGGAGCTCGGGGGAGCTTCAACGGGCCTTCAGGTTAATTGATTAGAAGGTGGCTGCAACCAGGTGAGTCGATGAGATTACTAGAGGTACAAGTATTCACAGCAGATGACAGTTTGAAGTTTATCAAGCTTCTAAGTGGGAGATTGTTGGGTTTGTGGAGGCTTGGGCTCGGTTTGGGCCCGGTTTACTTGAAGACGGATTAAATGGGTGTTATAAAGATGGAAGACATGGGAGGTTTTGGGCCGACCCTATATCTCATTATTACGGCCCGTTTATATTTTCTTGTTCCCTAAGCTAGAAACCCTAGATTGTTCTCTATATATTGTAAACTTGTACTTGTAATTCCTCACGAGTGAGGGAGTGGCAATAATAAAATACCCTGGTTGCAACCCATGGACGTAGGTCAGTCTAGACCGAACCACGTAAATCTAGCGTGTTCATCTTCGTTTACTTTTCTCTTGTAGTATTGTTCGTGTTTGTGTGTGCGCCAGATCCTAACAAATCAAACCGGTATACATATCAGGTCCCGGTTGGGCCAGTCCGACTGGCCGATCCGGTCCGGGTTTCAAAACACCGGGACAAACTTTGAGGTGTGATTCAGTTATTTTAAGTTTAGGAATGAAAAAAAAAGGTAGCAGTTTTGAAGTCGTTAAAGGGAACGAAAGCTTCGATACCATATAAATAAATAGATTTGAATTGAAAAGCACTTATTATCCATTATTTACAAGTGGTATATCGTATATGTACATCAAGAAGCCAAGGTAAAGACCAAAATTAAGTAAATACAATTAGTTAGGATATGTGTAAAGCTTATTATACGGGAGAATATGTCTAATTATTTGATTCTCTCTTTGTTGAATACTTCTTATTTGCATCCTTGAAACCATTAACATAATGAGCCAAAGATTTTTTTATCAAGTTGCACAATATGAAAACGGAAAGGAAGCAATAAAAAGATAAATACATGCTCTTGAGCAAAATGTGAGTTGGACACTCTACAACGAGAAACACTAACATGAAAGTAACCTTGATTTAAGCAAAATGTCATGCCATTGTCTATAGCGTGTGTTACGCACTTATATTTGTTCAAAATCCTGTTAAGTTGAGTATTATCAATGGCTATATCTAGGGGTGGCAAATGGGTTGGTTTGGGTCGAAACGGATCATGGGTCAGAACGGGTTAGGGTCAAAACGGATCATGGGTCAGAACGGGTTAGGGTCGAAATGGGTTAGGGTCAGAATGGGTCAATTAAAAAAAAAGGTTGTTTTGATATTCGGGTAGAAACGGGTCAGGGACAAAGGTTCGGGTCAGAACGGGTTTCGGTTGATTTTTTTAGCAAGGATAATGGAGGAAACATTTTAGTTTTTTATTTTTATCTTTTTGTTTTTAATTTATATTTTGAGTTATGATTTTTATGACAAAAATTGAAAGTATTGTTAGGGTTTAAGTGTTTGCCACTTTGCCTATTGTATTGAGCATGTAACAAACGGTATTTTGATTGTATTCTCTATTGGGTAGCTATAAGCCTATAGCCCAATTCAAGACTTAGTAGTTCATTGTTCAATCAATCAATCAATCAATCATACTCAGTTAAGTTCCACCAACAGCAAAACTATAAGTAGGGTCTGAGGAGGGTGGGATGTAGGCACACCGTACCTCTATCAAACGGGATAGAGAGGTGACTTTCAGAAGAGACCCTCAGCTCTGTAATACATAAGTATGAGGCAAAATATAGTAAATGAAATAGTAATAATACTAATAATAAAAATAGTACTATATGGTGTGTGAGCAAAATAAGGTAAATAAAAGTCTTTAAGTGCTCATTTGTCCCTAAAAATCTTTAACTTTAATCCTACTTCTCCAAGAATTCCTATCTCCAACCATGTCCTCGAAGAGGTTTAGGTCTATCAAATCACGCCTAATCCTCTCATCCCAAGTCAATTTAGGTCGTACTCTACCCCTCCTCCCCTCTATAGTCATGTTTTCTACGGATCTAACAGGATTCGTCGAATGTCTTCTCTTCACATCTCCAAACCATCTCAATCTCCACTCTCTTATCTTGTTTGATATGTTCGCTACCCCTAATCTCTCCCGAAACACAACATTTCTTATTCGGTCTATCCTTGTGTGCCCACACATCCATCGTAGCATTCTCATTTCTGCTACCTCCATCTTCCGCACTTGTGCCTTTTTGATGGCCCAGCAATCTGTTCCATATAGCATTGCAGATCTAACTGCGACCCTATAAAATTTTCCCTTTAGTTTAGTTGGGAAACTCTTGTCGAACAATATACCTGTGGCTGCTTTCCATCTACACCATCCTACCTGGACTCGATGAGTTACATTACTGACTAATTCCCCATCGCTCTGCACAAAAGATCCTAGATACTTGAACTTTGTTACCTGGGGTACCACATGCCCTTCAATGGTGATCTGTGTGTCATAATTGTCATTTACCTCCCCAAAATCACAGTGGAGGTACTCCGTCTTCGAGCGACTAATCCTTAAACCTTTTGTCTCTAAGGTTTCTCGCCACTCCTCTAACCTCATGTTTAGATCTTGTTTTGTCTCCGCAAGTAACACAATATCGTCTGCGAACATCATGCACCATGGGAGCATGCCCTGAATCGACTTTGACAACTCATCCAAGACTACTACAAAAAGAAACGGACTCAACGCTGACCCCTTGTGAAGTCCTACCTCTACGGGGAAGAACTCAGTATCCCCCATGGTTGCATGCACACTTGTTGCGCTCCTGGTATACATATCCATAATTATCTCTATATATTTCCTCGGTACTCCTCTACCTTCCAAGCACTCCCAAAGCACCTGTCTTGGCACACTGTCGTATGCCTTTTCAAGGTCAATAAACACCATATGCAGGTGACGTTTCTTCTCCCTATACTTTTCCATCAATCTTCTTATAAGGTGTATTGCCTCTGTGGTGGAACGCCCCGGCATGAAGCCAAATTGGTTCACTGTAACTTGGGTTTCCCGTCTAAGTCTAACCTCAATCACTCTTTCCCATAGCTTCATAGTATGGCTTAGTAATTTGATTCCTCGGTAGTTACCACAACATTGGGCGTCTCCTTTGTTCTTATAGATAGGAACTACGACGCTGCTCCTCCACTGGTCTGGCATCTTACCAGATTTGAGGATAATATTGAAGAGATTAGTTAACCACAGGACTCCTTCCTCTCCCAGACACTTCCACACCTCGATTGGTATGTTGTCTGGGCCAACCGCCTTAGCCCTTCCCATCCTCCTAAGTGCAGTCTGAACCTCTTCTCGTGTTATCCGTCGGCAGTAACAGTTATTCGGTTGTTGTCGTTGGGAGGTTGTGTTGTTATGTTCTTGTTGGTAAGCTCTCCCATTGTTAAAAATATTGTGGAAGTAGGTTTGCCATCTTAGCTTGATGTCCTGCTCCTTGACCAGTACATGTCCATCTGTACCCTTTATGAACTTCACAGGTCCTAGATCTTGCCTTCTACGCTCCCTAGCTTTGGCAATCTTAAAGATAGCATGTTCCCCCCTTTTTGTTTCTAAACTTTCATACATCCGTTTATACGCCGCGTTCTTTGCTTCTGCCACTGCCTTCTTCGCCTCTCTCTTGGTCGTTTTGTAGGGCTCCCTCAATTCCACTCGCTCCTCCTCATTCGTGCACCTCATAAGCTCCCTAAAACATCTTTGTTTGTCCCTTATCTTGTCTTGTACGACCTCATTCCACCACCAAGACTCCTTGTGCCCACCTGCCTTTCCTGTTGTTATCCCGAGAGTCTCATTTGCTACTTGGATAATGTTTGTCGCCATAGCTTCCCATATATGAGTTGAGTCCTCATTTAGTCTAGCCCGTGTCTGCCTTATGAGTTTATCCCTAAACAGTAGGAGCTTTTCATCCTTCAAGCTTCCCCATCGAATTCTAGGTGTACCTTTCTTCTCTCGAGCAATTAGCTTATTTCTAAAGCCTATATCAGTCACTAGCAGTCGATGTTGAGCCACAACTGTCTCCCCAGGTATGACTTTACAGTCTTTCCACCAACGTCGATCTCATTGTCTCATCAAAAGGTAGTCAATTTGCGTGTCGCGTCCTCCACTGCTAAAAGTGATCAAATGAGAATCTTTTTTCTTAAAATAAGAATTTAAAATACCTAGGCCGTGTGCCACCGCAAACTCTAGGAGCTCTGTTCCGGTCTTATTCCTATCCCCAAAACCAAAACCCCCATGAACGGCTTAAAAACCATCGTTAGCCCTACCAATGTGTCCATTAAAATCACCTCCTATACATATCCTCTCTCCCCTAGGTATGCCCCCTACCACCGCGTCTAGACAATCCCAAAATTCTCTCTTTTCCTGATCCCCTAAGCCTACATGGGGCGCGTAGGCGCAAACTACTGCCACTACTTCCTCTCCTAGTACTAATCTCAATTCCATAATCCTGTCATTATGTCTTATCACCTCCACCACACTAGTGTGTAGTTCCTTAGCCACTAGAAACCCCACTCCATTCCTAGCTCCATCAGAGCCCGAGTACCACAACTTATACCCATTACACTCAGCCCCTCTATGTCCTTTCCACTTAGTCTCCTGGAGACATGCTATCTGAACCCTACGTCTTTTAAGCACATCTACCAATTCTAGCAACTTACTATTTAGTGTTCCTACATTCCAAGAAGCCAAACGCAATACATACTCCCTATAATATTGTTAATAGATGGGTTAAGTGTTACCCTTATAATAATTCATATAAACACCCTAGTATAAATAATTACAAGTTGCAAATCATGCCTAACACTATTTGATTATGCTAGAGACAAAAAAAACATCAAAGATCAAAAGGACATATAATAATAATAATAATAATAATAATAATAATAATAATAATAATAAAATTTTCTTGAATGGCTTCTTAGATTTCTCGTTCAATTCTCTCCCATTTTGTACCTATTAATTTCATTCAATAATTATAATTGTTTCGGTTTTAACTGCATAATCCCAAATCTAATTAGGGATTATGTTATCAAGTTGTTCGTATTCATCTTTGCTTTATAATTCTGATTTCTTCGGCTTGTTGAATCATAATTCCGCTAATTGTTCAACAATAACAAAATAAACTAGAATGGCTTAATCTCTCTTTCACAAAGAAGTAAACATCTTGTGTGATATTTTAGGTAGCACGCCTAAAATGCAACTTTTTTTAAATGAAGAGTCTCGTTGCCCCACTTTGGGCATGACACTTTTTTCTTTTTCTTTTTTATCAGATCTTCTATTTGTTAAGTACGCTTTAATTAAAAAGTTCAGTAGCCAACACATACTTCTAGCATTAGTATCAGGCCACATCAGTAGTATGATCGGCATGATGACATCAATTTTTTACCATGTCACATGAAGGCCGAGTAAAATTCAAAATTCTGCAGTCATAATCACTTATTATTTTTTTCTTACCTTCATTTGGTTTAAAATGAAACGAAAAATTCCTCATATAATTGCAAAATTTAACGTCAATATTACACATGGCCGCGTATAACCTCATGAAAACTAGTAATATAATGTAACATGCAAATTGAATCGATATATATATATATATATATATATATATATATATATATATATTCAAAAACTTTGGTTAGAAAAATAATAAAACACGTTGTTACTACTAGGTCTCTTAAAATATAACCATGTTTTTTTATAAAAAAAAGAATCTTTTTAAATTGAATCGGGCATTATCATTTTTATATTACCTGAAATTTCATAAGCATTATCATTTTTAAGAAAAGCTAGAATCTCTTCCCCTTTAATTTGTTTATGGGAACTGATTTTTCTATGAAGTTGAAAAAATCTTCAATATCATCTTAAATTACAACTTTATATATTATATGTAATCTTTGGTGACCTAATGTTAATATGATCTTTTAGTATTTGGTTGGTGTGCATATTGGGTAATCTTTTGGTATTTGATTGATGTCCGTATTGGCATATGATTGTATTCAAATTGTGTATTTGGTTGATGTGCGTATTGCCATTAGGGCAATATACTTACTCATATGTTCTAGTTAGGCAATGTCCTTTGAAATTAGGAAACTACTCTTAAGTAAAGCTACAAATGCATTTTTGTTTGAACTTAACACCAAATTAACTTGAGAGACCCGCACTTATGTTTTTGAACTTAACACCAAATGACCAAAACAGCCAAAAGACCCGCACTTATATTTTAACTTAACACCAAATGAACTTACGAATTAGTAGTTGAGTATGTTGATATGGCAGAGAATGCATATGATATGTTAGCAAAAGTGGTTCCCTATTAGGATAAAGATTTGTTTGGATCTACTTCAAGTTGGAGATTAGAAGCTATTCATTGGCTTTAGACATAAACGTGGAGATTGTTGGATGTTATGTCTAAGTAACTCGTAGTCAACTAGTTTGGTAACATAGTTGGTAATCAGTTTACAAGGGTATAATGGTCATTAGAGAAAAGCAATTAATTGAAGTTTGGTTGGGTTCACAACTTTTGGAAATGCAATGCGAAAAGTCAGAAACTTGGTTTTTAGCTCATTACCAGTTAGATCTCTCGTTCAATTCTGATTCGTTTCGTCTTTCTGTATTGTCTTAAAATCTTCGTTTTAGTATTCATAGAATAAGCCATTGGTGGGATTTATTGAGTAAGGTTGTTGTTGTTGTATTCATAGAATAAGCCATAATCTATTTATTTTTTATTTGGGGGGGGGGGGGGGGGGTCGTTGTTGCGTTCTTCGTATTAATCTTTGATTCATCATTTTGTTTTCTTCAATACATTGTTCAATCAGAATTTTGTTAATTGTTCAACAAATAGACTAGAAAAGCTTATCTAGATTGTAATTGATAATTTAGTTAGGGTTAGGCTAAACATACCCCCCCTGGTTGCTTGTCATACCCCCCCCCCCCCCCCCCCCCCAATTTGAAAAAACCAACTTTCATATTACCACTTGAAATTATATAATTACCAAATTAGCACAAAAATAAGGATTTCATATTATTTTTTTACAAGTTGCATTTTTTTATGATTTCGGGTTTAGGGTTTCGGGTTTCAAGTTTAGGGTTCGGGTTTAGGGTTTTAAGTTTTCAAGTTTCGGGTTTATTTTGTAAAATATAAAGAGGTAAAATAAAGATATTGTAAATATATATATATATATATATTATTAAAATTAAAAATATATATATATATATATTATAAATATTTACAATATTAATACTAACAAAACAAATTAATAGTAATACTTGCTAGTTTTTAATTTGATATATGTAGTGGAGATTATTAAGTGAAAAATATGTTGTCAAGACTAATATGTATATATATAATGTTAAGAAGTAATAGTAATTTATCAAATAAGTTAAAATGAGTGTATATTTAATAAAAATGGTGTAAGAAGGGTGCGTTTAATAACACCCTTTAGTTAACACGCCTTAAATGCAGTCAATAGCCAACTTGCATTTTAAAAAAAAACATCTTTGAATATCTTGTATTTGTATTTGTATTTGTATTTGTATTTGTATTTGTTAAGTACGCTTTGATTAAAAATTTCATTAGCCAACTCATACTTCAAGCATTAGCATCAGGCCATATCAATTGAATGATCAGCACATATGCAAGTGGATGGCATCACCCACAATGACCTAGGTAAAATACAAATTCTCTTCATAATAACTTAATTGTTTTTGTATGCTCACGTTACATGTTTCTTGCATTTATTTGACTTCACTAGAAATAAAAAGTTCATCACATATATGATTACTAGTTTGATCCTCCCGTGTTACGGGAGTTTATTCAAGTTTTTGTTTTAATCGTTTTGCTATTTTATGATGATATTTTTATTTTTTAACGTAGTTTAGTATTAATTTAATACATATATATTAGTTATTATATTTCTTAGCGTTTGAGTTTTTCAATTGAGATGTGTAGATTTTTTAGATTTTTAACAAACAAACATGTAGTTGACAATGGTATTAAGTCTTGTGTCTTCTTAATTATGACTAATAATGATCAATCAAGTGTTAAGGGACATGTGTGTGATATATAGTAATCAATAATGAACTAAAACTATTTTATGTCACATTGTCTTAATTAAGTCATTATCTAAACATTTAGATTGATTAAAGTTTAAAGTATTCTTTTCCCAACATAATCATATGAGAACATGTAAAGGAGATAAATTAAATTAGGGTTTTAAAATAGCGTTTACCAATAAATGAGATCTTATAACCTATTTGAGGGCTATTAAGGGCACTGCCTTTAAAACCTATAACCCGTGTAAATTATTCTTTGATGATTAAGAGGTTATTTCACAAATAAATGAGATGTTATAACCCGTTTAGGAGTTATCTGGGTTTGGTGAGACCCATGATCCACAAAAATTATTGTTTGATTATGAAAGAGTTTTATAAATATATGAGATGTTATAACCCATTTAAAGACTATCTGGGTTTGGTAAGACCCATACCCGTTAATTCGGGTCAAATGTATGAGAAGCCTCCATTTACAAATCAAGCAATCTGGTGGCTCTAGAGAATGTGAGGAACAATCTGAGAGCGACACATAGGATTTCACGGTAGACAATTATATAGATAGTTAGAAATATTTAAAGACATTAATCCGAATTCGTATCCAAAAATCTGAATCCGAACTTTTGTATTGGGATAATGATTTTAAAATCCGAACTATCCGAAATATTTTTTAATTATTAAATAATAATTATTGTTTATAAATTATGGATAATTTTTGTATATTTTGGATATTTTTCTGATAATTTGGATAATTTTGGATTTTTCCGGATAATTTTCAGATATTTCAGATAACTTTTCGTATAATTAAGATAATTTTTTAATATTCGAATAATTTTTTGGGCCTTTCAGATATCCCAAGTATTTTAAAAGTTGGTCTACAATTTTTTATAATTATTGGTTTTTTTTTTAAATTCAGATATTCATTTGGATATCTGATTCCGTATACAGATTCGGATAGGGAAATTTAATATTCGAAACTCTGCATGTTTGACTTAAACACCCAAAATACACGTGGGGCCGTATAATCTCATGAATCCCAGTTCATAACACGTACAAATTCCAGTGGGCGATACTTTCAAAGAGTTTGGTTAGAAAAATAATGTAACTCGTTGGTACTTCCCGCATTATCATTTTTGTGTAATCAGGATTTTTCATAAGCAATTGTGTACTATTATGCCAAAGATAACACGAGTTTTTCCCAAACTAGTGTTGATAAAAATAATATTTATTAAAATAATATTAAATAAAAAATATTTATTAAAATAGTGTTTTAATCACATGTTGGTTTCTCTCTCCTAATGTTATTAGATAGCTTCAACTAATTAATAACTATTGAGTTAATTAACTATAAGGTAATTAGATTATTGTTTGTGTCATGGTGTCCTAATACTCAAATTGTACATGTAACAAAACAACACTATTTTCCTTAATCATCAATATTATTTATTCGTATGATTTTTTTCACTGGTTCCATAAAAATACATCAAGTTCATAAATATTACTATTATTATATACATAAAATAAAAGTGAATCATTATAAATCTCTTAGTTTTAAGATATGAATTTTCTTTTAGTATTTTTAATCTCTTAATCTATAAATTTATGGCAGCTTATTAGAAAAATCTTTATAAATTTTCTGTGCACAACAAAAATTCAGAAAAAAAAATTGTTATATTTTAAACAATTTGTATGTTACAATATCTCTTGATAAATATTTAACAACAAACTAAAGTTAGGAGCCCGTATTTCTAGCATGCAAAGATCAAATTTGATAAACCTAACTGGGAGCGTGTTTTCTTGACATGATATAAATATAACCTGAAATGTACAAGTTTACGTTGATAAAAAGTTTTTAAAAATTATGTTTTTTGTCCTAGTACGTTAAACCAACGATGCTAAAATATACCATAAAAGAGAAATTATAATCATGTTTTACAATTATTACAATTACAAAAATAATCGCTTATACACATTCGTATAAAATACATACTTAAATTAAAAATGTTATGAACTTTGTCATATCTAGAAACTATAAAATTTATAACGAGTTAACTAATATTTTAAATTATTTAGTAATTTATTGCACATTTAAGAAATTTAGTCATTTTGTATTACGTATGCATGAAAAGAACAATGTGAAAAAAAATATTGAAAAAAAATATTGATTAAGTATTTTATATTTTTTGATCCATGTAAAAGTAAGAAAAAATATTAGTGTTAAGATATGATAAAAGTTGTGTAATAAATAATTATATTCCCTTTACAAATAAAATTAAGTGGTTAGAAAATTGTAAATATAGTATAGTTAATATAATAATTAAGTCAATAATTATTTAGTTATTGTAATCCAATTAAATTAGGAGAGAGAAATTAATAAATAACTAAAATACCATTTTGGTAAATATTTTTAAACTAACACGATTTTGATAAATATTTTTTCCACTAATACTATATTGTGAGAAAAAACTCTTATTAGGTGTAAATTGGTTGTTCCTATTGGTCAACCTACTTCATTGAAACTTGTACACTATAAAAGAAAAGTAATTAAATATTGTTAATACTTCATTTTCTTCGTTAACCATATAACCCTGTCCGTATTTAACGGTGGTCGGAAAATCAAATAACCACTTTTAAGCAATTTTTTCTCTTCTTTAACTTTTCTACCTGTTAGCAAGGTAAATATTGGTGGTAACCGATGGTGGGCACACACTCATTGTTGACTAATCATACACTAATGTATACCCGCAAACACGATACTCCGGTAGACGGACGGTGGGCATCAGCCCA
The DNA here is from genome assembly GCF_021521415.1 of Bidens hawaiensis. Taxonomy (NCBI): domain Eukaryota; kingdom Viridiplantae; phylum Streptophyta; class Magnoliopsida; order Asterales; family Asteraceae; genus Bidens; species Bidens hawaiensis. Next base: position 134,212 of record NW_027506066.1, read on the forward strand.
CCCTAGCAAAGCACTAAATCCGGTCCTGCGTGTGTAACACGAGATCTAACCTAGTTACTAATAATAAAGGATCTCATTCCTATCTAAATTAATTTTTAGTGAACCCTGAAATAAGTTGATTGCCCTTATTTCACAATGTTAAAATAATGGACAGATATGTAACTGAAAATGGCGTATGGGCTTGTGCTTAGTGACATTGGTAATTGACTCCCATATAAATGATTTATGGTGAGTTCTAGTCAGTGTAAGTGTAGGTTAGATGGTATTTAGAAGTAACCAAAAAAAAAATTGTTAAAAATGTAGGTAACTTAAGTGGCCTATGGCAATGTGTTTTTTAGGCAAGTAATATGCCTCAGATATTTTGTGCAGAAGCAGTAAGACATGCTGTCTACATCCTAAACCGAACACCGACCAGAGCTTTAGTTAATAGCACACCTTTTGAAGCGCTTAATGGTGATAAGCCAAATTTGAAGTATCTTAAAGTCTTTGGTTGTAAGGCATATGCAAAAGTGTTACTACCACACTTAAAGAAGTTGGATGATAGAAGCACTGAAATGATTTATTTAGGTAGTGAACCAGGATCAAAAGCCTATAGACTATTTGATCCTAGAAAAAATAGAATTTATGTTAGTAGGGATTTATACTTTAAGGAAAAGGAGTTTTGGAACTGGAAGGAGGAAGAAGAGAGTTTTAATCAGAAAGGAAACGGATGGACAGAATTTACAGTTGACGAAGTTCCAACATCTGTTCCACCCATCAATGTCAAACCTGAGTTTGAACAAACTGAAAATCAAACTCATGAAGATGAAGAACCACTATCACCCATTAATCCACCAAATTCACCAGTCACTCCACAATCATACACCCACGAACCAAACTCTGAAACATCTGCAAGCTCTTCTAGACCTTATGATCATACACAGTTACGCTATCAAAGTTTAGAAGATATTTATGCTCGAGCACCAGAAATAATCTTAGATGAAAATGAATTGTTACTAGTTGAAGAAGAACCTAGAACGTATAAGGAGGCAGCAGTAGATGAAAAATGGATTGAAGCTATGAAAGTTGAATTAGATTCAATAAATAGGAACAAGACTTGGATCTTGACATATTTACCCAAGGATCATAAAGCAATAAGTTTGAAATGGGTATTCAAGACCAAAAGAGACGCAAGTGGAAATATAATAAAACACAAGGCACGTTTAGTAGCAAAAGGTTATGTACAACAACATGGGATAGATTTTGAAGAAGTCTTTGTCCCGGTAGCACGAATAGAGACTGTACGTTTAATCTTAGCCTTAGCTGCTTATAACAAATGGGAAGTACACCATCTAGATGTAAAATCAGCTTTTTTACATGGAGAATTAAAGGAAGAAGTGTATGTTTCTCAACCTGAAGGCTTTGTGAAACCACAAGACAAAGGGAAAGTTTACAAACTTTCTAAAGCTTTGTATGGACTACGACAAGCCCCACGTGCATGGAATGTAAAGTTAGACAACACATTGAAGTCACTTGGATTTCAAAAGTGTTCGTTAGAGCAAGCAGTCTATATCAAGGCAAGTTCAAACTCTAATTTGATAGTTGGAGTTTATGTTGATGATTTGATTGTCACTGGATCACCGAAGAAAGAAATTGACAAGTTCAAATCACAAATGGAAGGAAAATTCGAAATGAGCGACTTAGGTTTATTAGCCTACTACTTAGGAATAGAAGTCACCCAATCGGGGGGTGTTATCTCAATCAGACAAACTGGTTATGTGAACAAGATTCTCAAGGACTCAGAAATGCTAGAGAGCAGTGATACAAAGACATCAATGGATCCAGGACTTAGACTAACAAAAGTTGAAGGTGGAGAACCAGTTGATCCCACCAAGTACAGAAGTCTAATAGGATGTCTAAGGTATCTCCTTCACACGAAACCAGGTTTAAGTTATTCTGTAGGATTACTTAGTCGTTTCATGCAAGAACCAAAGGAGCATCATCTCAAAACAATCAAGCAAGTTATTCGTTATATCAAAGGAACAAAAGATTATGGTATAACTTATCAAAGCAATGGAGGACGCAAGTTAATTGGTTATAGTGATAGTAGCTATGGAGTTAACACTGAAGAAGGGAAAGGCACAACAGGAATAATATTCTACTTTGGAAACTCTCCTATCAGTTGGTGCACTCAAAAGCAACCTACCGTAGCATTATCATCATGCGAGTCAGAATTCATGGCAGCAACCGCAACAGCATGTCAAGCATTATGGTTAAAGAGATTGCTCAGCGCTTTAACCGGATGGAAAGAAGAAAAGGTCACATTGTTGGTTGATAACCGATCAGCAATAGCCTTAATGAAGAATCCCGTGTTTCATGGTAGAAGAAAGCATATCGATATACGTTATCACTTCATACGTGAATGCATTGAAAATGAACAAATAACCGTGGAAAATATTGCTGGAGAATCACAGAAGGCAGACATCTTAACAAAGGCGCTACCAAGGATCAAGTTCATCACAATGAGGGAACTACTCGGTGTCAAAGACCTGCTTCAAGTTGATCGTGATTAAGGGGGTGATTGTTGGAAATAATCACTCACAACCGAAAGGGCATTTTAGTCATTTATATTTATTTGTATTTTAGTTTAGTTATGTTAATGTAAACAAACTACAAGGGTCAAACTGTCATTAGTTTAAAGTTGTATGTATGTATCGTGTATATATATATGCGATGTCTGATCATTCAGATTGTAACGAACCCATATTATTATCAATATCAGAATTCATTGTTTGATCAATTCCTTTGTGATTATCGATCCTATATATGAATATTTATCAAGACATACATGGTCTCCCACTCGCCCATGAAAACGATGACTTTTTTTAAACCAAAAGTATTTTATGAAACAAGTAATTTAATATTGTGTTAATATTCCAATAAGTCTATATAAGTTCATGTTTGCTCCTCATTCATGATGCACAATTTCAGGTATTTAATTTCCCAGTCTCCTTGTGCAGCTTGCTGTCATGTTTCGGTATTTGGTTATCATTGTGTATATGTATGAATGTGCAGGGAAACATGCAGCCGGACACAACCATGCAACAACCAGCTGGAGATCTGTTTGATGGTAGCACTTTAGAAAGCTTTTATGCAGGAGGAAGAAGCAAGTACTATGATCTCTACAGGGCATCAGCCAAAGGAGACTTGGAAGCTGCAAAAGATATCCTTGAGTATCACAAGTGCTTGGTGCAGTGTCGTATCACTCCAAACAAGGAAACACCACTGCACCTTGCCATCATGAGCAGGAACACCAAGTTGGTGGGATATCTTGTGGGCTTGATGAGTGAGGATGAGTTGGAAATGAAGAATAGTGATGGCGATACAGCCTTTTGTTTAGCAGCTGTTTCAGGAAATGTTGAGATGGTTAGACTTATGCTTCTGAAGAATCCGAAACTGTTAATAATTTGTGGCAGATACAAGATGACACCATCTATTAAAGAAGAAATCAAGATGGCGCCACTCTCTCTGGCTGCTTTTCACGGGAAGCGTAAGATGGTGATTTTTCTCTATGGTAGAATGAAGGATGATGACTGTTGGACAGAGCACAAGAATGAGGTTTTGTTGAACTGTATTGAGGCTGGCATGTTAGGTATGCAAGGATTCGATATAAAATATATACTTGTATACTTTGTTATGAGATTAACAAATCTAGCTAGTTGCTTTTAATTTCTACTTATTCGAGTGATTGCCAAACCTTTTGTAGATGTTGCAATACGAATATTGGAAGACAACAAAGAACTTCCTCAAGATAACCATGAATGGGATGTGCTGCATGCACTGGCTAACAAGCCTGAGGCGTTTACAAGTTCGAGAATAATCAGTCAGATCAAATCATGTAATAAGCATCTGGTTTTCAATGAACACTCAATATCTTCTAGTGATTTACTTATTGTTATACCTATATAATATAGTCTAGAAGTAATTATGTGTATATGAGATTCTGGTTCATCAATCTACTTGGTTTCTTATTGATTGTTACTTGCAGGCTTTGGGACCAATGATGGCATACAATTACTAAGATTACTTTTGAAAAGGGTAGCCGAAAAGCCGAGGGAGAAGATACATGAAATACTGAAAGGCCCGATGAAGAAGATTAAGAAAGATACTATAGTGACACATCCTTCGCAGATTCTGTTTATTGCTGCAAAAAATAACAAACAATTTTTGGCTGAGCTGATTCGAGAGTTTCCTGATCTTATATGGAAAAGAAATGATGATGGACAAACAGTCTTTCACATTGCCGTTGCTCATCGTGATCACGATGTCTACAAGTTTTTAAAGAATATTGGCTCAATAAAGGATTTCATAACTCCTATCATAGACAACAAAGGCAATAATATTTTGCATATGGTTGGAAAGATTCCGGGTTGCTTATGAAGACTTGGGGATTACTGCTTGTGAAATTCTTCATGAATTTATTTGGTTCAAGGTAAGCTTCTTCAAATCTTTCATAGGTTTATTGATTTAAAACAGAATGATTTATTTCTTTTTCGGGAAATTTTTTCTTTCTTTTTCGGGAAACTTTTTCGTAGATTACGTAGATTTATGGTTTGAACATTTTCTTTTCCAAGTGAAATCCCCTAGTATATGAAAGAGTGAAAAAGTGCTTTCGTTGTTGTGGAAGAAAAACGGACCTCCCCAGAAGGTAATTTTAATGTGGCCGATTTCCCTTCTTATGTCAGGATATGGCTCAAATAATAAATATTCTTTTTTAGGTGGTCTAAGGGCTGCTGCTCAATCAATTAGTTATGAAATACCATTAAAGAATATTGATGATATAGATATAGAATTCCAATATGTAAGGTCTATGAGTCATCTCAGAAAAAATAAGAGGTCCGTGACTGACCCTGTGTTCAGCACATGAGTGAGCGTTACCGCGTATTTAGTGGAAGCAGATAGTTCGGGACTGACCCGGTACCACTTTGAGTTACTGCCCCGAAGTACTAGACCAGCTCCTGTTGAAGAATAAGGCTTTTGGTTCAAACTATTTTCTTGTCCCAGTTAGGATGTATACACCTTGGATGTTACCTCTAGGCCAAGTTTTTATGATGTTATATATTCTTATTGTTCGTTGGTGTTTTATTGCTTTGTTTCTTTTCTGTATTTTCAAATTGAACATATATTGCAGAATAAGTTGTAGTTAAGTATTGCTAATTTAGTGACTAATGATGCCCTCTTGTTAATCGATTGTACAAATTAATATTCCTTGTAGGATGTAGAGCGTACACTCCCTCCTGGTTATACTCAAATGAGAAACAAAGCAGGCCATACACCTGAAGAGCAATTCATAATGGGCCATAAGAAAGTAATTTCCAGTGGTACAGACTGGATATATCAAACTATTAATCAATCGATGGTGGTAGCTGCGCTTGTATGTACCATAGGATTTTCAATACTTTATTCAATTCCTGGTGGTTTTGATCAAAACATTGGACTCCCTATATTCCGTGAAAACAACATTTTCGTATGGTTTATACTATTGGAAGCCATATCCTTTCTCTTGGCTGGAATTTCAATGCTCATATTCATATCCGTCATCCTTGCTCGCTATGAACACCACAAGGAAACATTATTAGAAAGATGGTTGGCTGGTCAAGAAGCGCTTTTTGCATCATTAGCAGCCTCGACCGCTGCCTTTCTTTCCGGCACTTTCCTTCTATATCGTAACAACATATTGCCATGCATAATCTCGGGACTTGCTATTGCACTCTTTTTAATATACGTTAAGGAGTACTACTCTCTTTTGAAGAACGGGCCATGTATCTCTTTAGGCTGAGAAATTACATGAACTACGTCAAAGACAAAAGTTCTAAATATTGCTATGGAGGATATAGGACACGTCATTATTTGTGAATCTTAATGTTATATTAATTGTGAATCTTTTATTGTTTTGTGAGCTTGTAAAGCTTTTATTGTATTGTTGGTGAGGCATTAACATTCAAAGTTCTTATGTTTTTGTAATGATCTACTATCTTGTAAATCTTTTATTGTATTATTTGTATTCATTCATTGTTATGTGGGCTTGGATCATCCTTTGAAACCTTCTCCATATTGTGCGGGATATTCGGGTAGTAGGGGACGTGGTCGATGTCCCCTTTATTTGGAATCAAAAAGTTATTGACTGAAGAGTCGTGTATTTCTATGATTGTTCTCTTTAACAATAGTGTAACCTTTGATGATTTATTTTTCTATTTATATATGCTTACATGTATATATGTAGGACATGTTTTGTGTAACAGGGTAATGTATACTACAAATATTATTTATTATGGTTATCAATATCAAATTTCTAACTTATAAGTTGTAGTCATGAATCGTAACTTAATAAGGTTAATGATTGGCTTTGGCCGTGCATCGTTCTATTTTTTTATGACCAAGTTATTTCTCAACCTTTGTCGAATAAATCTGTTATCAAATCTGGAATATTATAAACAACAATGTTTTTTGATGCTTTGAAATAGAATTTGATAAAGAAAATTATGAACCACGTGTGGTATGATAAATACAATATGTTTGGTGATGTATCATTAAAATCCTTATGGTTCTTGAATCAAAATAAATAAAACAAACAAACAAAAACTTCAAGATCATCTTGCAACCTTATGATTTTTGCCTCCTCCACCCTATACACCATAATGTATAGATTAGGCGGTATCATACATATAGTTATGTGGTTAGAATCATTATAACAATAAGAAAATAAGAAGAAAAGAAGAACAAAGACAAAAGAACATGAACAGGAACAAAAGTTTATACCTACCTTGTGATTTTAACATGAACAAACACACGAAAGAACTATTATTAGAGAGAGAGGAAGAGAATAAGAATGAGCAAAGGAAATAAGATGAAAATAAGGGTGTATTTATAGTTATGATTAAAAATAGGTTAAAGTTGTATTTGGAATATGTTAAAGATATGTTTTTTTAATAAAAGACGTCAAATGAAATACTTAGGATAAAAATAATTTAAGATGACCATAATTATTTATGTTACATGTTAAAATATTAATCTAGACATACTCGGTTCAACGTGTCAAATTAACGATTACACATGTAAATAATGAAATGAACATAGATTCAAGTATTTGGGCATATAAAAATAATTTTAATAACTTTAAATGAATTATTTAAGATTCAATAATAATAATAATAATAATAATAATAATATAGAGAAAGGATCAGATAAGAAGTTTGATTTTTCTAAGAAGACTAGGAAGGAGGGTATTTTTGTCTAATACCTTAATATTGAAAACCTACTTACTTTAATTTCAAAAACCCATTTAACTAAAACCCACTTAAATTTTCACTTATCTCCTACAACCACCACCGCCCACCGCCACCACCTTGCCGGAAAAGTCTTCAAAAATTTCGCCGGAAAATTCTTCGGAAATTTCGCCGGAAAATAAAACGCTATGAAAAACACAATGAAAAAGACACAATGTAAAAAACACAATGGAAAAAACACTATGAAAATAAAAACACAATGACAAAAACACAATGACAAAAACACAATGAAAACACAATGTAAAAAACACAATTCAAAAAAACACTATGAAAAAATAAACACATTTGTATAACACAATTTTGTAAAACACAATTATGATACAACACACTTTGTAAAAACCCGTGAATTTTTTTTTTATTTTTATAAAGCAATATGGTACTCATATAAAAGATAAAAAAACACTCGTTTTTATGGTGAAATTGTTTTGAAAAAAAAATGTCGTATAAAAAAGTTATTGACATTTTAAAATGATGAGGGAATTTGACATGTGCCTTGCATGTGGAGAGAGAAAGTCAACAAATGTGTTATCCCTATTATGCCCTTACCCTTGTTTTACACTTGATGATCTCTCTAATCTAATCTCAACCATTTAATTCTCAAATGAATGGAAAAGATTATTTCCCATCCTTCATAGGAAAACTAATCTTCTTATTATAACTCAACCCATAATAATAATAATATGGCATTGAAATCGAGGTTGTAACTTAACAAATACAAATCAATGATAAATATCATAATAAAAAAATCATTCATGAAAATCAAAAATTTAAAATGGGTCGGGTTTTTTTCTTGTTTGAAAAATAGCAAATGTTACACAAAGCATCCCAACCACGCCTTTCTAAAAATACACATAACATCAGGAAGCCTGCCCGAGTTGCGAATATCTAATGTTTCAACAATTTAACCCCTAGTGCGTGATATAGAGTAGAAGTGTTGCTCGATTAATCCTAGATGTCTAACTCTAAGTCCCGTGTAAGGTAGGGGTTCTGTTTAAGTATTTTATTATTATGAATTAAACCCTAGTAGGGTGTATAGCCTAGACCTTAATCAAATTTAAGCATAGCCATAGCTTTTCATTTACTAAGAAACATAAAAGTTTTACATATAGAGGGTATAATCAAATTAATGTTTCTTATTGAATAAGAAACTTAACATAGACGTTTGTTCATTAAGAAGTAACGTATCACATAATTGGTAAATGAACATAAAGACTAAAGATCTAAATGTTTTATCAATGTTAAAGCTACGCAAAACAGACTAAAGTTCTGAAGTTAGATCGTTGATGTAGATATTTATGCAAGGTTATTCTCGTACTACATATCTAAGGTAAGTCACAAGAATAAATCAATGGAAGTACTAATCATAACAAAGGTGAATACGTCTAAACTCTTTACAAAAATAATTAAGTCAGTTTTAAAAGAGTTTGCATGGGGTGACAGATCCCTAGATGGCTGTTGATTGTTTCGAGTATGAACTAAATATATATATAAATAATTTAACTTGTTTATTTCCTTTGCCAGACGGGCCGAATCATTAGATACCTAGAGGAATAACTAGGTTCATATAAATGATTTTTGAGTTAACGTGTTCGGAGCACATCGTCATCGCTGACGTATTTTCCCCATATTTCAGGAAAACAAGTTAAGCGACAGTAGCAAGGAATTAGAATCATTGAAGAAATTAGATGCTTGCTACATGAAGATGGCTCAGTTTTATAATAATTGTAATCAGATAAAACATTTTTGTAAACCAAATACTTTCTGCGTTCTCGAGTTTTTAATTAAAATAAAGGAAAATATAAGATTGGATAGGATGGGAGAAGAAAAGAAAGTACATGCATATAATGCATTCTCAAGTTTAATGAAAAATGAAAGAAAGGGGAAGAAAAGAAATAGTTAATTACATTCTTTAGTTTAAATGAAAGGAAAGGAAAGGAAAAGAAAAAAATGTGTAATTTTACAAATATAGCCTTTTCAAACAATTATTAGATGTAGATTGAAGGGTAAAGTGGTAATTTTAAATATTTATCATTTCCTTTCTTTCCAAATCATGCCAAATTGGCAAGAAAACTTTGGGACTTAAAACACCCAAGTTTTCCTATTATTTCTTTTATAAAAAAACCTCAAGAATGAAGATTTCTTATCATTTCCTTTCTTATCCCATGAAAAAAAAACTCAAGAATACAGTGTTATAAATGTTCAAGAGATTCTAGAATACACAAATATTTTATTCTAAACAACGTCTTCCGCTAAAACAACCTACAACTCTGATACATTTACAACACATATACTCATCACTGGTCACACGCCTAGACCTATGGAGCCGGGTGTGACACACCCCGACCAAATACGAATTATACATCGAGACGAGACATTAACTTCTCATAAGCTCGATGATACTATTTAAACAAGTATAATTATTTATTCCATTAAAACTTATCACATAAGACAAGAGTATCAAATTTAAGACAAAAATACAAACAACTTATACAAATCTAAATCAACTAGTCTTTTAATTGATTACTTAAAGGTATACTAAATTGCCTTCATTCTTCTAAAGCATCATACGATCTTCTAAAGCATTATATGATTGTACCTGTAGCATATATAAAAATATAATATAGTCATAGTGAAGAAGTGCATAAAATAAATGAGAATGATAATCCCATTCTAGTTGACGTAAAACCAAATTACTAAGGATCATTCCACTACTGAGTTTGTGTTTGTGTGTCCACCGTCAACAACTAAAAATAAGCATATAAGCACGTATCATGTAAAGCATGAAATGTTATTAAAATATAAACAAAGGTTAACATTCAACATGAATCATACTTGAATTTGAAAGCATTAAATAAACAAGTTGTTATTGATGGTATACATCATTATCCCAAAATAATGGAAAATATAAAAGGGGATTACGATAAACCCACCTTGGTTAGTGAATGAAAAGACCGGGTTTTTGGTTAAACTTTTGTGAGTCCTAACAAGTAATCCCTAAATAAAAGAAATTTTATAACGATTTAAAGAAAAAAGATGAGATGATGAACTAGATGCGAAACAAATTTTGACAACAATTTGTTACAACTTTCGGATGCATTGTTAAAATTGTAGAAATTTTATAAAACTTTATATTTACATTCGACTAAATCAATGTGTTGTGGACAACGTTCATTTATATGAGATTTTGACTTTTGGCCCAGAAATAGGCCAAAGCAGCCGCCCAACACAGAAGGTATGAATCTGAGCACTTTTCGTGCCAAGGTTGTTGTGGAGTCGTCCTGATGAACTAGAATGAGCTTTAAATATAGTTGAAAACCTAACTCGACTAATTAAATCTTGGAATCTGAGTTTGGACAATTTTTAATTATTATCAATTAGTTATGGTCTACTTAGTTTGGCTATTAATTATCGTCCAAAACATAAACATTACTAAAGGTAATGTTTTTAGTTGTTTTGAGTGTGATTTTGATATGATGATACTATAGACAAATTAGGGTAGGATGGTTATGATATATACGAACATGTATCATCAATGTTACATTGGCTTGTATAAGAAATAAATTATTCAGAACAGATTATACAAGTATAAGAACGATTTATGGTGACCTTAGCATATAACTAGATCATCTCCTTGTTGTACTTTTGTCTCATCCATCAATACACTGTGGTGTATGGATTATGTATATATCACATACATGTTTATTTGATGGTTTTTGGAACCATTATGACGAAAAGAAAATAATAAGATACGAACAAATACCTAAAACATTAATAAGATCAAACTTTTTGAGATGAACAAAACAAAAAAAATCCGAAGAAAAATAAAACTTAGTTGGAAGAATTATTAGAGAAAGAAGAAGAGGAATGAACAACGAAATAATTTAAAAAATATGAAATATTTATAGTTGTGATTAGGAAGCGGTTAAACAAGATAAATATATTAGAGAGAAAGTTTGAGTACAAAAAGAAATAATAATAATAATAATAATAATAATAATAATAATAATAATAATAATATGAATGGAATGGGGAGCTAATGTCGTCCAAAAAAATATTTTTTTTCTTTATTAATAATTATTTTATAATAATATAGTTATGTAAATAGAAATTAACTTTGTTAAATTACATAAATAAATTTATCTTTTAAAAAATATATAATATTTAAAGGTCTTTTAATTTAAAATAGTATAATAATACTTTGGCTTCCAAGGTTGGGATTTCGTGTTCGAAAATGATGAATGTTATAATGTTTGTTTGGATGTACTTCAAGTTGGAAAATAGAAGTTATTAATTGACTTTAAACATAAATGTTGATATTGTTGGTTTCATGTCTAAGTCAATGACAATTTACAAGTTTAAGGGTATAATGCTCACTAGTGAGAAATAACTAAATGAAGTTTGTTTGGGGTTTGCACAACTAGTAAAAGGGGTGGGGTGTGTGTGGGGGGGGGGGGGGGGGGTTGTTTCATATCAACAAAACATTCTCTTAAACCTAGTTTGTAAGCGTTTCTTTAGGTGCTTATTTCAGTATTAATCAAATAATCCCGAATCTAATATGTGCTTTGTTATCGCGTTAACTTGTTCATATACATCTTTGTTTGTCTTCTTCAGTGTTGTTCAATCATAATTCCGCTAATCGTTCAACAAATAAACTTGAAGCGCTTAATAGCTCTATATAAAAGTCTAACATCTTGTAATAAATCCATATTATACTTGATGATTCAGGTAACCCGCCTTAATTAAATGCAGTCAAAAGCCAACTGGCTGTTTTTTCGTTTTTAAATATATGCATGCCTTGCATTTCTATATCTTAAGTAATCTTTGATTAAAAAAATGATTAGCCAACCCATACTTTTAGCATTAGCATCCGGTCTTTTCGGTAGTATGATCAGCACATATACAATGGATAACATTAAAATACAAAGTCTACACATGATAACTTATTTTATGTTATTTTTTTATATGCTCACGTTACACGTTTCTTGCCTTCACTTGACTTCACATGAAAATATGAAATGAAGAATTCCTCATAGTCTCACATAATTAAACATTTAATGACACAAATACAAATTTAATTTGGGCATAACCTTTATTTCTAAGTTGCTCCCATAAATTAAAGAAGAATCTTAATTTATAGTGGTATTGGCCCAGATTCACACACACACGCACACCAATTGCTGAAGTGAGATATGAAGACAAAAGAACTGTTTGTTCAACACATTTTATTAATGAATTTAACTGGAAATTATAAACACGCCAAAAATGATTCACAATGACCCGATAAAAACACAAATAAATCAAATACTTAACTGATATTCATGCTAATAAAAACACTAATAACCTTGACTCTTTTACGTTTCATCGCCCCTAACTTTATTCAGTACTAGACTAACATGTTTCAGAATTATAACAACTAACACACAAATTTTTGAAAGTTTGTAACCTGAATACTTAGTTACCTAAAAAGTCAAAATAACTAATATCATAGATTTAAGGATCAAAAAAACCAAATACTAAAAAAAAAAGAAAAAAAATATTTAAAAAGTACCATGATGATTTTTTCAGGAGATATAGGACTGTTTCTAAGTTTCTTTATTACTTTGTGTTATTACTTAGACTCTTCGTTAAGGGGCGTCCATGGCCGAGGTGGCGGGCGCCGAACACCGTCGTGGGGCTTCGTCAAACCAAGGGTGCTGAAGGTTGGGTGGTTCCAACGGCCGGTGCGGTTGATGGTGAATGTGGGTCCCCCTCTCACACACACATACATATGCATATATATATATAGGGGCGCCTTTGGTGGCCTCAAACCATAGCGGGACGGGCTTCGATGCCCCCGTTGCTTACGTGGCGGTGACGTGTCACGGTGGATGGGCTTCGAAGCCCCTCACCATAGCGTATAGTCTTATTACGCTTTATAGTCATAGATGTGAATAATCATCATCGATCATTTCAAGATTCGACCGGAAACCGGACCGGTTGAACCGGTTTTCTATGAAAAAAATATTTTTTTTTTCTAAAAACTGTTTTTCGCCTTTCCCGTCATTTTTTTACCCCGAAATTGTTCGGCCGGTCCGACCGGTTCGACCGGTTGAACCGGTGACCCGGTAGCATGTTTGGTTTGACGTCAGATCCGGTTATGAAAACATTGTTGTTAACTTTTGAACTTGTTGTGTTTAGTATAAAAAAGAAGTGGAAAGTCAACGTAGTATTATTGTTGTAATAATGATAATAAATATTATTAGTTTGAAGTACGACAGTCATATATGGACTTCCACTCTTCCAAGAAACCAATTTTTTAAACCAAAAGTATTTTATAACAAGTAACTTTACATTTGGTTAACGATCCAAGTCTATTAAGTTCATCTTCAAGAACTGGTCATTAAAGTTCAGGTATTAATTGTGCTGTAATGTTACGGTATTTGGTTATCATTGGTATATATGAATGTGCAGGGAAACATGCAGCCATCTAAAGAGATGACAGCCCACACAACCGTGCAACTATTCGATGGTAAGTGCAGTCATACAGTAGTCATTGATGCTCAAATTCTAGCACGCTAGAAAGATAATAAGGCCAAAATGACCAATATGTTCATCTGACTAACTACTTCTAAAAATGTCTAACCTAAATATCGGCTACCTGACGGCTTTTAATCATCAACTTCTTCTAAAAATGTCTAACCTAAATATCGGCTACTTGACGGCTTTTAATCATCAACTCGACGGAACTCAAGCCAATCAGATCATGCACCTGTCATAATAAAGGTTTTTTTTTATATATAAAAAAAAATTTAACCTTCGGAGGCGTTGGGATTATGTAGTCCCTATTTCCAACGGTGTCAAATAGACATTTTGGTCATTTTCCTAAGATTTTATTAGCTGTTTAGCACTTAACTAACCTTCTACGAATAGAACGTTAGTTAATGCAACCTTGGAATTGCATTTCATAGGAGGAAGAAAAGACTACCTGTTAAACTTTTAGCGGGTGAATCAAGAACACGAACACGAGGATTTGATCAACACACGATCGACTCTTTATTAAGAAAACGACTAACGAGAAAAACTTTAATAATTTAACTAACACATTGAACCTAGGGTATATATATAAACCCATGGTTCTAATCCTATACTAACTCAAATACACAATTTGAATCCAAATACAGTTAGGATTAACGATAAGACTAACTTATCTATAATAATAAACTTATTATTATTATTATTATTATATTAAATACTCTCCAAGATTCTTGAAGTCTTCCATATGAGTTGGTGTTGGACACGTTTAACACTCCCTCTCAACACCAACCTTCATCTAATTGTGACACACACGAAGAACCTCGACTCGAAACAACTCACGACTCAACACAACAGGTCATTTCCGGCTTTGGCTAAAGTGTTGGATTCCAACACTCCCTCTAGATCCAAACTTGTTCCTTTAAGGTCTTTCACAATCCGCAACACTCGTATCTCTTTAGACTTGATTCTTGGTCTCGTCACACACCTTCACACGAAGTTGCGTCTCGGTCGGTTATTCCTTAATCCACACAAGATCTAGGACATATTCAACTCATCTCCAAACAGTCCTTGCCATACACTTTGATCATCTTCGGTGGTCTCCTACGAACTCATTGTTCGTACAAACCGAAACCATTGAGCCCACTGTCTTCTATTATGACAGCCCCAAAACCATAACTATTTGACATTTTGACCATTGGTTCTAGCTCCGTAACTCATCCCTCGCTGTTGTTAACATGAACCGTTGCTGCCATGCACGTTACAATTTGTTCCTGAAACCGGACCTCGAACATCTGATGTTGTTGTCTCGTTTAGACAGCCCGAAAACGCTACCACTCGAACTGTTGGGTCATCGATCCAACCCACTAAACTACCCGACACACGGAGATTTTATCATTCCTACACACGGAGATTTAGCCATACCGACACACGATCATGGCACAACATCATTGCTCAACACACGAAGAGTTAACCATCCAAACACACGGTGATGGCACATCATCACTCCTTAGACACAAAAATTTTAACCATCCCGACACACGGTGAAGGCACGTTACCACCGAAACCTTCAACTCGATAGACACCAAAACAAAGTTGACACACAACCTTGTTGCACTCCGTTATACCGGCGGACCTGAACCACCTTGTAACCACCATTAATACCCATAGACGACATTCACCGGTTCACCACCGAACCACTATGAAACGGCTAAACGTCACACGGAAAACAACTTCAAACTGAACCAATT